>NC_056730.1:853658771-853661271 GCF_019279795.1 Protopterus annectens
CCCAGACTGAGGATGTCCTCATAGGAAGACCAAATTGATGAATAAAGATATGTCTTACAGAATTTAAATTGTAAAGTATTTTATAGGAAACAGATGAAACTTTATTTTGAGTAAATTAACTCAGTAAAGATTGCAGTAACTCCATCCTATCTAAATATAAGTGACTGTATGAAAATTTTAGGATAATGCAATATACAGTTCGATTAAGAATAGATAAATAGCCTTTTGCAGATTCATCTTTTTTTTAAAACAAGAAACATCGTTATTAAATTATCACTTATAACATGGATGAATGAAACGTAGGCAATCATGCATTTATATAAATGAAAACAATGCATACTGACATGTTTTTAGTTGCAAACATTGTACATCACTTATAATCTATCCAGACATTGTCAGTCAAACATCACATAGCTCATTCAAATCCTGTTTTCTTTTAAACATTATTTCTCCTCAAAACATTGTTTGCATTTTTTGTTCCCACCCATTTTTATAAATAATTTGCTCCTATCTTTTTCTAAAGATCCCATTTACAGTTGTTTTACCTCTGTTACTATATTCGCTACAACTAGTACAATTGGTTTAGACTTTGATTTCCATTTTCTATTAATTGCTTTCTTGGCAGCCACCATAATTAGACGTAGCAAGGCCTTACTATGTCTAGGTAGTTCCAATTCCGATTCTGTATCAAAACTCAAAAAATCATTTCCTTAGTTATACCAATTTACTCATCCAGTATTTCTAATAGAGTAGTGTGTTGGGAATTTTTAAAATCTACCAACTCATTACACTCCCCAAAAAATATGTTCCCAATTACTCCTTTTTTCCCCTTCTACTTGGGGTATATAAATAGCTTCTGTTAGGTACTTATTTAGCCTGACTGATTCAACTGGTGGATCAGGAATAAACTGTTAAATTATTTTCTCCTTAACTAAAGTAATTTGTTTTGGATTAAACATTTGGTTATTAATTTGTAAATTTGGACTGAAGTTAACAGACTGGAGGAATTTGTAACATTCAGAAACATTTAGCCAGGTCATTAGACTAAGTCTGAATAAGTTTTGCAAAAAAGTGTAATTTGATAGATTTTGCAGTTTTATTGTTAAGAAAAGTAATGGCACAAGTGGTGCATTTAAATACTTATGGCAGATAAAAGTCAATTGGGGGCTCCATTTGTATTTAGACTTTTCGAGGAGTCAGTATTGATAACTGTCCAAAGTCTTACTGCATTGGTACGGAAATAATATCATTCAAAATTTGGTAGTGGTAACCCACCTAGCTGTTTAGGTGAACACAACTGTGAATGTTTTACTCTAATAGATTTTCATTTCAAAAGAGAAGTTTCAATTCTGTTGACAAATTCAATTGAGACAAATTGAGAGGAAGCTCTAAGGTAAAATAATAACCTAAGAAAATGTTTGTTTTGATAATGTCTGCTTTGGTTAACAAAGAGAATTTCATATTTATCCATCTAATTAGGTTAGACTAAATATTTGACCAACATTTGAACACATTCGAGGTTGTATTTTTAGGATGTTTGTTGTTAAAGAAAGACCTAAGTAATTAAGTGAATAATTAACTTGTATTCTTATGACAGTCTCTTTTTGCTCAAGAAAATTGCTAACTGTATGCGTGAAGCACAACTAAATTTAGAGAGATTTACTGCTGACAGCTTCTACACTCAAAGTACCATTATAGCAATCAGTTTTTTAAGTTATTTTTATTTGCTAAACATGGAAAAAGTTGTTCCTTCTTTGTCAGGTTTCAAAAATAGAATGCTCTGAGACTTCTGCCTCATCTGGTATTATAAAACATCATTTCAGGGCTGGATTACAGAATGACATGTAATTTTATTTATTTTTATTTATTTAACACTTGTTTACCGGGAAAGTCTGACTTGGAACAAAGCCAATTTTCACCGGAGGCCCACGGAGAAAAGCTCCAGATGCATGTCTTTCTAACATGAGAGGAAACTGGAGCACCCAGAGGAAACCTACATGAATGCAGGGAGGACATGCAGACTCTGCACAGAAGGCACCCCAGCAGCGAATCGAACCGGAGAACCTCTTGCTGTGAGGTAACAATGCTACTGCTGCACTATTGTGCCATCCATGCATCACATACATTTGGCCATCTGACTGTGGTTCCCACACTACCTCATTTTACTAGAATAAATACCCTAGATAGGACACTAAGTGTGCCTGATTTTGTCAACTGTAACAACAAAGGTGTTGTTTATATTAGTATGTAACTGTAACACCAAAGGTGTTGTTTATATTAGTATGTGTTCCACTTGTCCTGCCTTTTATATTGGCATGACTACTAGGTGTTTAAAAACCCGGATTAGGGAGCACATTTATAGTATTCGTAACAGTGATGATACTAATGCATTGTACAAACACTCTGTTAGTTGTTGTTTTTTTAAAGAATTTTTGTTTTCTGTTTTGGAAGTTGGTCATTCAGACATGAGAGGGGGTGATTTTAAAAACTATTTGGAGCA
>NC_056730.1:853666271-853677285 GCF_019279795.1 Protopterus annectens
CCTGAAATCGTTGTCTGAGTCACACTTTGAGAGAACACATTTTATTTACCAGTATTTCCAGAAGTTTATCATGTCTGTATTCAAGTGCCTTCCACTTAAGTACTGTTGTTGTTAGGTCTCAAAATTAGACGTTTTGGAAAGATCAGAGCAAAATTCTGAGGCATTTTTAATAGTTTAGTCAAATGCAAGATTTTCTAATGTGGTAACTTTTCTTAAGTCATAAAAAGTGTTCTTATTAGTTAGTCTAACAAAATGGCAATCACCTATATTGAACCCATTTCTTTATTCTGTTCTTATATTATTATTATTATTTTATTTTATGCGTTTCTAATGGTAAATGTATCCCATTCTCACTCACTTCCTACTTAGCTTGTGTTTTACAAGTCTTGGAACACACTGAATTTTGAATGAAAAGGTATACAATATGTGGAAGCCCAGGTTACTGGGACAAACTTCAACAAGCCCTGTATTATGTTACAGACTTTTCCAATCAGGATAAGGACTGGTGTAGGTCTTCCTTTACACACAGACAAATTAAGTGAAATTGCACGCTTTAGTTTTCTATTTTCTCTTAGGCTCATACATATTTCATGCAAAAGAAACCATCTTTTGTCTCCCATCCTATAAAGAAAGCTTTAATAGCAATCTATATCAACCCACAGTTAACTACTCTTCTTCTAAAGCTAAAAGGTATAGTAGAGAGTCAATGATCTGAACTAAGTGGGAACTAGGGTAGTTCGGATAATCAAACATATAACTGAAATGGATAAAACAAACTCTAAAATCTTTTTTCTACACTTTTCCAACATTCAGTGAGTCCAGTGGACAATGAAGAATATTTTTCACAAACGAGCTGGTTACAAGCTCAAACAACATGCTCAAGCAAATACGTATAACGTTTACATATTCAGACTTTATGATTTTTCCTACCCGAAAACTTTGGAAGGCTGGTTCTGACAACTGACATGTCAGACAATCGACTCTCTACTGTAGAAGTAACATTTTCATCTCTCTCTCCATATATATATATATATATATATATATATATATATATATATATATATATATAAATATATACACACACACACACATATATATATATATATATATATATATATATATATATATACTATTTATTTATTTATATAGACACACACAAACACTCACAAACAAACTTATACTATATAAATTTAATATAAAAACTTGTCAGAGTCACAGAAACAGAATGGCTGAAGAGAAATGATTAGAAAAATGCATATCTTGTGTGTCTAAAAGAAGCCCAATGTTACATCATGTGTTTAAACATGCCATACTTCTAATTTAGTGATAAGATGTAGATCTGGTGTGAAATGAAGCACTGCTAAGGAGATAACCATGCTGGAATTGTTAAAACAAAAAAGGCAAAAGGAGTGCAAACAGAGAGACTTGTTGGGTACAAACGCATGCATATTTACTCTGAGAAATGCTGAGATGTTCAAGGCAGGACCACCGGTACATGTGCTTAAAAAGCATTACAATTACAGAAACCAGCCTGCTAGGTTCTTTGCCTAAAGACTCATCCTGAGCATAAGCTGCTCTTTTCGATTTCTATGAATTAAAATCTCTTACAATAAATGTCCTTCATAAACTTACTACCCTTTCTAATAATGTTAACCCAACACTATATCAGGGGAAAAAAGAAACACTCCTATCAATAATGCTAACCAAACATTATTTTAGAGAGGGGAAATAAAACACAAGTTTGGCATACTGCAAACTGCATATAATCTATATTTCATAGAAATAAAACACAAGATGGCATTTATTCTATGAAACATTTTTTTTATAATTTGATAACTCAATGGTCTGTTTTTTTCTAGCTGGAGGAAAGTGTGTGTCTATAAAAGAGAAAACATTACCTGGATTCTTTGAAAGGCTGATCAATCAGTACAGCCACTGCTTTATCCATCTGACAGCTGACAACATAAGTATTTAAAACACCATTATGCTATACCTATAACTTGTATAAGCAGTTCAGTGGGCAAGATGGCGGTGATTGGCTGTCTAACCCAAATGCCCGTTCCCTGTTTTGACTGTTTTACCCATTTTATTTTTTCTTAGTTATTATTCAGCTCCTTTTGTCCTTTAGCAAGTAACTATTAATTACATGAGTATTTTCAGTTGATCATACAAGCTTGTGCCTTGTCCTTCTTCAGTTTCTGTTGAGTGGTCCTGGCTACTGGCCGATTCTTCTTTTCCCTGAACTTCTGCATAGCTGACAAGTGAAGTGTGGTTGGCAGATATTGGTTTTTATTTGAACTGTGGACATTTTGTCCTGTGAATGACATTGTTTTTTTCTTGTCTTGGGGATGTTTGGAGAGTAGACATCCAACTGTCCTTAGCACTGCCTGGTAGATACTGTAATGTGACCAGACTATGACTGCATTGCTGACCGTGACACTGAAGGAGCTATTAATCTGAAGTGAAAGTGAAGCAAGTCAAGTTGGCCAGTGCTTGTCAACCATCACTAACATGCTTTTTTCAGTTTTATTTATTTTCTTTACGAAGGAGATGGCAGGTAAAGCCATGAAATGTAGCGAATTTGAACTTCACAGACCATCATGTCATTTGAAGGAATCTGTTGGTGTAGAATAAGAAGTCTGAGAAAAACAGGTTTTGTATCTGGAAGCTGCTAGTAAGATGTCTCTCTTACTATTGGACTGAAATGGACTATATTCCAGTTGTATCAATCAGATTTTCAAATGCTCTTGACTGGTACGTGGTTGCATTTACTTTTCTTCATATTCCACTACTGATTTGTTTACAAAACTATTTATTCTTTTTTCCCCTCCAAACAACTTTATTAAATTTTCACATATGACAAAGGATCTATATTTACTTATGTTTATATAGTCTAAACTATATATTCTTTGTTATAATTTTCACTTACACTAATTTGTTTATTTTACTTATCTTTGAGTTAATAATATTTTCTTTAATTAAGTTTTCCTTTCCTGGTTGTGTTTATTATTTGTTACTTACTATTTACTGCTTAACCGATAAGCACTCTGATAAAACCAAAGCTGAAATACCCAACATACATTTGACTGGATATGCAAGCGAGTATTCTAAAGAGGACTGAATACGTGGGTGTTTTCTTTTGTGGTCTCTTGAATGCTTATTTACATTAAGCTCTCTTTCTGTGGGCAAGGCATGAAACAAAGACACTGTTCATTACTGCCTGAAAAAGTGCTCCAAATGGAAGAAAAATTAATGAACAAAACAAAAACATTATGAACTTGAACTTTGCTTATATGTGTGTGTGTGTATGCACAAATGTACATATGTTACATCTATACACACATATATACATGTGCATATCCATATGTGTGTGTGTGTATATAATATTTACCTACAAAAATGCGCACGCGCACACACACACACTACATTTATATACACATACTTGACGAGTAAAAAGTTAAGAATACAGGAAGATGAATAGGCTGGTTGAGTAATGGCTTAGAGACAAGGCCCAAACCTCCCTAGGAAATATGGTTTCTGAAAAGGCAACAGCTAAGTTTTCATAGGTGTGTACTAGGCTAATGGCCCTGGGGCCTTTACAAGCCTAGCCATAGGATTATTCTGGCATAGTGCCACCCAACCTTAGTTCCCAGTGCCTCTGTCGAGTAGAGCCACTGGAGTTATCCACGGGGTGAATTTTCGGTTGCCTACCCAGTCATCAAGATTTCTCTTGAAGAGGGTCAGCGAGGTGCTCTGCTTGACATATATGGGAAGTCTACTCCATAGCATGGGCAGTCTCTGGGTTATGAACCTGCCCTCCAGCACATTCTGTTAATTGTGGTAATGAGGTTGAGGTCTCTGGAGCATGTGGTGCAGAGGGACTGAGATGTAGCATTTCTAACAGAGCTGGGTCAGACATGGCTTTGTAAGTCAAGCAGAGATCACCTCTAAGTAGGCGATATGAGACCGAGAACAGCTGGGAGCTTTTTGAGTCTGTCCATATAGGATAAGTGTTTAAGGCCTAGGATCCAATTTGTGAGGTACTTTTGCTCTAGTTGATGCAGGTGTCTAGAGAGGTACGTGCCAAATGGGGCATTGTACTCGATAATTGGCCTAATGAGGGAAGAGTAGAGGGAGACAATGATCTCTTTCTTTCTGGATGCAAAACCCTTACTAATGAGATGTGCCACACACAAGGACTTTCTGACCACAGTGGCAATGTGGTGATCAAAAGAGAGGTTGCTGTCAATCTGTGTTCCCAGATCTGTTATAATGCCTTCTGTGTTCAGTGGACTACCATCAATGTGGTAATTCATGGGAACCGGGTTTTTCCCAAAGGGGATGACAACACATTTTTTTTGGCATTGAGCTTAAGGTCATGGTTCAGACACCAGTCGTTGGTTTCCGTGAGGACATACTGCAGGATGTCAACATCACTTGGGGAGTTAATAATAGCTCCCAACTTGCAATCGTCTGCGAACTTTGTCAGCCAGAGTCCCTTTGTGCTGGCCCAGACTTCAGAGAAGTAGATACCAAACAGGAGGGGACCCAGGACCGAACCCTGTGGGACTCTAATCGTGACTAGTCGTCAGTCTGACTTAGAGTCAGCTACTGTCACACTGTGGGTTCTATCTGTGAGCCAGTTTGCAACCCACCTACTGATATAGGGGTTGATGTCTAGTTTAGTGAGCTTTTCTACGATTCCTGAGTGGGGAAAGGTATCAAAAGCCTTGGCCAAATCAAAGTAGGCTGTATGAACCACCTTGCCTTCATCCACAGCTCTGGTGACTGACACAAAGAAGTCAACCAAGTTGAACAGGCACAATCTACCCTTCACAAAACCAACCTGTGTGGGATCCACAGTTTGGAGATTCCCTATATCCTTGTTTATTAGGTCCATGATGATGCATTCCACAGCTTTGTATATCAGACTCGTCAGTCTAATGGGGGACAGTTCCCAGAGTCTGTAGTCACTCCTCCTTTGTGGAGAGGGATGACTGTAGCAGTGTGCCATTTGATAGGGACAAAGCCTGAGGTGAGGCTGTGACTGAACAGGGCACACAGGTGAGATGCTAGTTCTCTCTGTAGTTCATGTAGAACACAACCAGGGATATTGTCAGGTCCCACAGAAGCTGTATTCTTGGCCTTGGACAGTGCTGTTTTAACCTATGCAGCAGTAATACTGGGTGCCTGGCAATCTACTGGTATTACAATTATTCCTTTGTGGGGGGAGAGGGGTAAAGTTGGCACTGAATCTGTCGGCCCATATACTGGCAATATCTGTTGGCTTGGTATAGGCGGTACCATTGTGCAGTAGCTCAGAGCAAATCTGGGTAATGCCGTGGAGATTTTTTACATAACTACAGAAGGCCTTGTGGTTGTCTTTACTATCTGCTGCAATTCTGTTTTCATAGCTAGCTTTAGAGGATTTGATGAGGGATCTCAACTTTTTGTTGAGGCTGATAAGGGAGTTTTTCCAGTCTTTGAACTTCGCCTTATTCTGCATTAGTTTTCTTCTTCTGTTGTAGAGTTTGTTTATGGCAGGGGACCACCAGATTGGTTTCCTTTTTTTGGGAGGAGAGCATCTTGGTTCTATGGGGTATGGCGAGATCCATGCATTTGTGTACGTGTTCGTACAGTGCACTGGTGTATGATTTGGCAATTACGCAACTATTCTCCATTTGCATGGGTGCCATGAAGTTAGCCACCTCTGTTTTTAGGAGCCCAAAGTTAGCTTTGGAAAAGTTTTTCATGGTGGTTACCTTTGCGGGGGGGAGAGGAGGTGGGAGGGATGTGGATTTCCAAGGTGATTAGTTTGTGGTCGAATCTAACCAGGGAGAAGCTAACTATTCGTGTAAAGCAACGGTCGCCCATGTTAGTCATGACCAGGTCAAGGATGCTGCTACCTCTAGTGGGGGAAAGAACGAGCTGGTCCAGGGCATTGGAATTAATGAACTCCAGGAAACGTTGGGCAAGTGTATTGGTACAAGAGTAGTTTTCCCAGTTAATGGAGGGGTAGTTGAAGTGAGCTAGCAAGAGAGCGTTAGGTTGGTCCCTAATATTCTCCAGACTGCTTAGGTATATGGCGTTTGAATCTTGGGACATGGTTGGGGACCTATAGCAAGCTTTGACCTGACTTGCTGTCTTACCTGGTGTTAGCTGCACCTGAAGTATCTCTGATGCATTATGTTGGGCTACCAAGTCTGGAGGTGTGCACAGCCTTTATGAATATGGAAACACTACCGCCTTTGGAGCTTCGGTCCAAGTTCTGGGGCCAAAAGGTGTGGAATGAGTTATAACCTGGTAGTGCAGGGGTGCTTTCTGCTGCCTTGAACCAGGTGTCTGTTGCAGCACAAATGTCAATGTTCTCCATTTTAGGGAGTGCTTCGAGCAAGTGCATTTTGAGATTTAGACTTCTAGCGTTGAGCAGCATGACCCTCAGATTGCATTTGTTTGTAGCTGTTACGATGGTAATTTGGTCTTTGGAACACTGCCTAAAAAAGGCACCATAGGGGTGGCAAGAGCCTTGCCCAGTATCCGGAAGCCCAGGGATGACAGATGCAGGCCATCTCTGGTAAAGCATTTAGGTCTGCCAATCATGTAATACCAGGCAGACAGATACTGGATCCCCTTAGAATGACACCAGAAACTTAGCCAATTGTTGAAATCAATAATTTTCTCCTTGTACTGTGGTATCATTCTGGGTGATGGTAGGATGCTGCTCAGGGCTAGGGTCATAACCTCCTGGACTACATAATATGAGAACTCCTCCATGTCTCATTTCATGTAGTCCAGGGAGGTACGTCTCAGGTCATTCATACCCACATGTACAATGACAGAGTCATATCTGTACCTGTTGTATAGGGACCTGAGTGCGTGCATTATGTGGCAGATCCTGGCATCTGACAGGCAGCTGACTGTAACTTTCTCCTTATTCAACCTAGTGAGTGGGACATCAGTGTGCCTCACTATCAAGTCACCTATGACTAGTGTATTGGGCATGCTGTTTTGTCTTAGGGGCTTTGGTTGAGTGGCACACTGTTTAGGAGAGTTGTGTGTCTTGCAATTAGTGTTGTGTTGTGGATGAGTGCATTTCTGCCTTGGAGGTATCTGCTGCTTAGGTAGACTTTTATTTAGAGCCTCCGCGAAGGTGGGTGTGTGGTTTCTGTTTTTATGTGAAGGCAGTGCTGTGGTGTGTTCTGGAAGGCTATGTGTTCCATGTGGTGTGGTGCAAGTGTTGACCTTCTCCTCTTGACTGGTCTTGACTGGAGAGTGCGTGGCTTCCAATTTGGATATATAAGTGCATCTCTCGCAAGTCTGTGTTTTGGGAGGTAAGAGGGAGTGGGTTGTCGGTGTACATGAGGCAGTTGCTACATTGTCTCAGGATGCCTAAGTTCACCAGGTTAATAGGAGAAAGCATAGGGAACTGACCTTTAGACAAGCCTGGAGGGGTGGGCATTGATAATAAGTACTAGATCCGTTTCCTTGTAGAATGTTCAGTGCTGGTAGCACTTTTGTGTGCTACTATAAATGCTACAAGAAGTCTGGTAAAGTGTTACACTAATAAGCAAGTATAAGTGCAGAAGAGGAGGGAACTAGTAGATCTAAGGGAAAAACTGAAGAGCAGATTTTGGCACCGCTCAGAAGCTTACAACAGTCCTGGATACAGCAAGTCTGTATCTGGACTAGACTAGTTACATGAAAGGTGGGAAAAAAAGCGCAAACATGGGCTTTTAAACCAGAAAGTAGAGAGAGAGATGGAAAAACTGCCCAAACGGCCAATAAATTACAATTTCTGGGCCAGAAACCACTCCTTTTGTGGTAGATAGGCTACCTAGTGCTTACCACTCCCACTGATAAGCTAGAAAGCTTCCCTCCAACACAGAAAGGTTTGGGGGGGCTCAGAAGCTTAAAAACAGTCTTAGATACTGTCTGATACTATCATCAGGAAACTAATCCTTCCAGACAGCCACAGTAGCCACTTCCTGAACAGAAACAGTTCCTTCAGAGGCCAAGATTTTACTAGAATGAAGCTGGGCTCTCTGGTCTACCATGTGGTGAAAAGAATTACGCTTAACATTTCTGACTAGAATTCTGCCAGTAAGGCAGATATCAGATTTAGTAGGGTTCTAGCAAGGCAAATATCAGATTTAGTAGGGAAATGTACAGAGGAACACTCTAATGTCCCCAGCTCACTAAGAAATCACCACTTTCCACACCCTATGCCCAGTTGGAAGGAATGAAGCAGAACTTAGAAGGACTGTATTATCCCTACAGAAAAAGGAGTCTACTTGCAAAATTCTCTACTCTTTTGGAAGATGTCCTGGAAACTAGTCTCATGAAGATGCAGGTTTGAGCTTCAAAAGCATCTTCAGTGTGCGTGTGTGTGCCCATGTACTTATAAACAGAACTCCTGTAGAGGACACAAATACTGACATATGATGTTGGATCAGATGAAAACAAAACACAGGTCAAGAAACATCCAACAAACAAAACTTCACTTCCAGGATAAGGGCCAAGACCAACTATAATGCAAAATGGCAAAAATGGTCCTAAATAAGAGGATTCAAGAGTGACTGAAGTCTCTACTATCCACTAACTGTGAAACACTGACTGAAAAACCTACTCATGAAGCCTCGTTAGGTGAATCCTGAACAGTGTCACCAGCCTGGAGTACGCAGTTCCATCTATATGATGCATCTTAGTGATGACACCAGCAAACACCTACCCTCACAAGAGAGAATAGCAGCTCTGTATCAAATCTAAAATCTTCTCTAAAACATGCGTGCTTTGCAGATGAAGTAGAAGGAACCTGCCTCAATGACATCAAGTAACTGCAGCTAAGACAAAATTAACTTGCACCATCACCAGGGAGCCAAAAGCAACTATTCATCTGAAGGAACACCAGTTGGGGCAATACAGAAAGGCCTAGACTACAATGGCGAACACCTTTTATAAAGAAAATAAGTACAAGGTCAAAGGACATCAAAGCACAATGAATGTGATATGCACACTGCAAAGCACAGAAAGCTCCCCTGTAGCTCTCAGCTGCATGTACCAGTAGTGCCAATAACCATTTATCAAGCCTAACTATGCCATAGAAAGCCCTCTTGGAGAAATAACAGCAATGCTTTATGTAACACCATACACATCCACAAGCAAACAGGGGCATACTTCTTGGATCCAGAAATAAGTTTAAGAACTATTTCCCTAGAAAGGCACTAATGTCCCTCCAATGCCAAGTATTGACACACCATGCTAATAGTGTCTGGTATAGGTACACACTTGTCTGTTAGAAGGGGACAAGATGTGGCAATGCTGGAGCAAATTAGGGAAAATTACTTTCTATGATTTCCTGAGCAAGTCTGTCCCAGATGACTGTTCTGTCTGGTGTGAATTTTCTCACAGATGTGGCGTAAAGTGGATACTCAAGAATACTGGAAGGCCCTTCACCTGAGGATTGGGTTGGTAAGAGGGGTGGTCTGCAGTCATCAAATGAACCATGATCTCAGGGTGCCTTCTTTCTTAAAGTACTTGAGAAGGTTTAGAAATAGATGCATCTTTCACAATAAAAAGGACTTTAACTATCTTCCTGAAATTCTTAGTGATCCCTATGAAAGTATCAACGAAAAGACTTCACTCACAAAGGTGTTCATCTAACACCATCGAGTACAACTCTTCATAAAGGGGGCTTATTCAAAAAAAGTGTGGTGCAATTTCTTATGGAATAAGCCATAATACAAAGTGAAGGCAAGTACTGGTGGACACAATCTTATCCACAATATTTGCAGCACTGAAAGCAGACTAAGGTCAGGTTAACCTAATCTTAGATCCATGTTAATGACTTTCTGCTTAAGTTCCTACTCATCAGCTAGAAGAGAGTATGTGAAAACACTTCTCCAGTGATCAACACTGATCCTGGACTGGGGCAAATCCAAAGTGGGCTCCATAACGATCCAGAGGTGATGAAACTGACATGACAAAATGCAGCTAAAAGAACCCAAGAAGGAAAATGTCATCTTCAAGTCATGGACCAAGACCCAGTGCTAAGGCAGTCCAAAAAATGAAGTGCAGAGAACTTTTTAATGAAATGCTCTACCAATAAAGGCTGGAAAATAAGACCAATCGACCAAGAAATTAAGTGTGCTTCAAACCCAAGGTAGCAGAAATACAGATTAGATTATTTTGTCGCTGTTGTTTACAAGTTACTGAATCTCAGTCTAGGGAAAGACTGGCCAAATGCTGAGGTTTCTGCAACCTTTGTTGAACAGACAAAAGCATTATGCAAATCTGACCTAAAAGGTCTGGTAGCAATGCAGTCTGTCTGGGAAATGTTCAACATGAAGAGGTTGCTTTTTCCATACTGAAGGACTTGAAAGTCCTATAAGCAGTAAAAATGTCGTTCAATACAGCAGACTCTCAGGGAGAAATAGCCAAAGGTGCTTGCTCAGAGATTCATTTAAGGGAAGTAATGCAAATAGGACCTTTCTGGGGGACCATATGAATATCAGGGTATCTCCAAAGGAGGGGGTATTTTTTAATAGAAGAACTAGCAGAGGAAGAAGTCTCAATGTCCCTTAGTCCCAGGCACAGAAGATTCTGCCCCTCACATTCTACATCAAAACGAATCAGAAGGGAAGGGAAATGACCACTTCTAGCAAAATTCTAAGAATAGCTTTTGCTACCCTCCCATGCATGGGATGAGAGACAGCAGAAAGCAGATTAACGTTCTATAGTTTTTGTAAGTCAGTGGGTGGCAAGCACCAAACCTTGGCACCTACACTGCCGATTAATCTTAGATTCATGCTCTCATATGCTCAACTACATATACAAATACTCTGTCAAATTTCAGGGAAATGTTCAGGGAAAAGCTGAAGTTCTAAAGTCTAATACTCTAGATCTATCTTAATAAGTAACAACAGCAAATGGTTGAAATCTTGGTGGGAGAAAGGAGATGAAAGGGAGGTCAACCCCCCCCGATCCAAACTCGGACCCAGAGATTTAAAAACACCAT
>NC_056730.1:854365369-854415369 GCF_019279795.1 Protopterus annectens
AATATATTGTTAAGGGAAGGAACTAGAGCAGTGTGTTATTTCACTAGCAAAAGAGTACCAAAGCAAGACAGCAAACCATGTCTTTACAACGGTGCAGACTGGTTCTCTGAAATACCACATCTGATTTAAGCTGAACACTGATGCACATATTACTATAATTCTAGTTCTTGTTTTTGTATTTGTAAGAGGTATCAATACAGAAAACTGCATGACACTTGAAACACTGGATGTAAGGAGTTCTTGTGACATGTATCGCCAACATAAAGGGTGGAAAAAAAGAATAGTATCCTTGTGTTTTATGTAATGAGTATAAAAACAAAACCACTGCTGAGTCTCAGGGCATGTTTAGCCATGAATTTAGTCAAATTAATCTTTAGTTAAGGCAAAAGCAGATGCACACTCCCAAAATAGTTTTGGAAGAATTTGCTGACCTATTTTAAGATTTTGGAGAGTTTTCGTGTGAGTGGACCATACCCACTTGTGCCTGTTGCCTGTAAATCTAGCTTATGAAGGTGGTGCGGGGGCACATTGGCATAATTATTAAGGTCAGATATTCCTGCCTTTAATTGTGGACTCAAACCCAGCCCTCTCACTTGAACTTCAGAAGTATACCAACAGTGTGGAAATGTATGCAGCAGCACAAACCCCAAGTGGCACTACCCTTAGGAAGAGACATGTAGACCAACTATATTAGGAATTGACTGGTTCACAGTATCGTCTAGATAGGAGAGCATGGATCACAGATTGTGTACCATGTCAAGGCTATCTACTTGGTAGTGTAAAAAGTGGCTGTTTGAGATTTGGTCATGTTGACTTACAAAGAAAAGGAACAACCTGTTTTGTAGCAGGCTGCAGAGATCATGGATACATAGTAATTGTGGAAATCAAAGAGCATGCAAGCTTAATATTTGCTTAGATTCTTGAGCTTTAAAGCAAAGAAAAGGCTTCATTGTATTTTGCATACTTGTGATAATGTTAAACTGACATTAACATGTACAAAGTTTTTTGGTGTACTTGCTGTTTGTACAGGCTGTAAGACCTTAAAATGAGCTAGAGTGTCAAACAGATTCACTACACTCTATAATCTATTTTGGAAATATTGTTCCATCTTCTTTATATATTTGCCTCAGTGGGCAGTGCCCATTTTCAGTAAACACCCTGGGAGAACTGATTCTCTACAAATACAGAAATGTACTAGGTTATACAATGCTGGATTCAAAAAGGTTAATGTAAGGTACACATGTTGTACACCTCATGGTACCATTTCTGATTCAGACACAGTCCTACCACAGGGCTGCACCTCAGAGGTGCAGCACAGTGGTGGGTTGTATCCACAGCCTGACACAATGCTAATCAGGCATTCTGACGGGCTGCATATGCTAATTGGCCTTGTGCTCTGTCCTAGAAATGCCTGTGATAAGGAATTTATGCAGTTAAGCAATTCAGATTATTGCTCAGCTGCATAATGTACATCGTCCACCCATATTAATGAACATGGCCAAAAGCTCATGTTCTCTCATCATGTTAGAGATAAGTGCCAGGGAGTTTAACAATAGTGTTTGGTGTATGAAAAAAGGGGCTGCATGAGTGAGTGTATGTATGAGTGTGTGTCTGCCTAGAAGGTTGCAGTAGTAGTGTTTGGTTAAGGGGTAGGGTAGGTTTGTGCGAGTGTGGGTATGTGAACAGGTGAGTGTGAAGGAGTGTGTGGCGGGGGGTGAACAGGGGTATATTTCCATGAGTGTGATGGGAAAGGTCTGTGAGTCACAGCTTTGGCATGACCATTCCTCTGCAGAATGGTCATGTCACCTCAAAGACTGACTGCAATACTAATATTCAGTACATTTTGGAATCTTATTGCCACTTTGGATTGGATATTGCCCTGGAAAAAGGAATTAGTGGTAATCCATCTCCCTGAATCAATCCTGGTCAAAAACAAGCCTCTGCTGCTTCTGTTAAGTCTGTGTTAATCTTACACCTGTAGTGAATCCAGCTCTGTTAGGTCACTGCTGTTTTGCATGCTGCCCTGCAGCATCTGATCGAGATCATCATTTCACTTACTGCTGTTGTACACTTTGCTGTTTAGTCATCCGAGTTAGCTGGTTATATTTATTTTGTTGCTCCTTGCATGTTCTACTGTTATGATATCCGTGCCTACTTGATAACTCATCTCACTGCTTTTGCAGCTTCCTTGCCAGACTGCTACTCACTTCACTTGCATACTAATACTCTGGTGTTGAGGCATCCAAGCCAGTTAAGTGATTCACTTCACTGTATATGCATACTCTGTCTGAACCAGCATGGAGTTTTGCTTCACTGTACTTACGCTGTTGTAGCATCTGGACCAGTTTGCCAAGTCCATTCATTGCTCCTGCTGTAGTATCTAGACCAATTTGCTGAGCTTTTTCACTGTTCAGTGCATCTCTTTACAGCTATTCTATCTCTGTTACTTAAAGAGGTGGTAGGTAAAACTTTTATAACTCCTGCCTTATTAGTACAACAATCAGCACAGTATTGTATACCAAATTGGAAACCATGGGACTGCTGTTCACACTTACATTATCCGTTGCCAGCCTGTTAGCACTTCGTGCCCAGGTTAGTGTACTGACCACTTCATGCTTACTTGCAAACACTTATTCCTAGCACAGACTATATCTACATGTGAGAGATGTAAGCACTTACTAAACCTATGTGTGTGAGAGGTATAAGCAATTACTAAATCTATGTATGAGAGGTGTAAGCACTTACAAAATCTACATGTGAGAGGTCTAAGCACTTACTAAATCTGTGTGTGAGAGGTATAACTACTGACTAAATCTATAAATGAGAGGGTAAGCACTTACAAAATCTTTGTGTGAGAAGTTACTAAAGGTGCAGGTCAGCTTCTCATCAAGACATTGCCAACTCCTACCAGGCTGGCATTACTAACACCAACCTCGTATCAGCTGAGGTACTCAAGAAGTCTCTTTCTAAACCACAACAGCCTCCATGATCCAGGATAGGCCAACAAATGCTGTAATATCCCACTTTGCACATATGGCACCTTCCAGCATGAACACTTAAATAAGGGGTTACTTAGACCAACGCCCTTAAGGCTACCTGAGCCATGCCATTACATATGATAATATCGTAGTCATACCTGACTCCATAGTCTGACACATATATGCACCACTTGTCAGGCTGTGCAAGAAAGGTTGATGGTGAGCTGATGATATGATTTTTGTGCATGTGGAAGTAAATTAAATATTTAGAGACACGTATCCTTAGATTATATGAAGAGAAACACATGCTGGAGCTCTTCAGATATGTGTCCAAGGCTGGTATGAAACTATATTTTAATCAGCATTCTACCATTTCCAAAAGTAATGTCACAGTATAAACAAAATATAATTGACTTCATTGGGTAGCTTAGTTATTGGTGAAATTACGTGGAGGTCCAGTGTATGTCATTCTAGAAGGAGATGACTGACTCTACCTGTTTTGCCACAGATGTCCTACATCTCTCTACTCGGGGCTTTAATATAATACCAAAACATTTTCCATACCCATAGTGCTTTTTTAAGCAATGCCAATCTCTTCCATCTACTAACCTAGTCAGACAAAATCAGGACTATAAAATGGCCTATCTGTTCAATGTTAGACGCCTAAATAAGAAATCGTACTCATTACAAGCCTTTCTGACTTTAGAAAATATCAATATTTGCATCATCGTCATCACTGAAACTTGGTTTAATGCAGCAGTAACGTCTCTCAGAAGAAATCCATCAGACCCCATCTGTTTGAACAAAACAAATGTAATTGCTGTAGAGACATAGGCTAAGATTCCATGATATAGGCTTTACTTTCTGTTGATTTCACAATGGTTGGGGGTGGGGATAATTTGATGTATGTAAGAGTATACCTGCTATAATTCTACTTTGCCAAATTAGCAACAGTTGTAACTGTTGGTGAATTAACAAGTGGGTTTCAGGCTACCTTGATTATTATGTCTTTGTTTACTTTTGAGAGGGGGAACTTGCCTATGCATTTTTGCATTCTATACCATATTTTTGAGTGGAGATTACTTGGATAGGCATTCTCTGTTATACTTTCTACAGTTAACTTTGACTCCTAAGTAAGAAGTGTGACTCGCACCACTTTAGCAACCAGTTTGATTCCCTTTGCGGCACATTATAGATGTATACTTGTGTATTACTCAACTCTTGGTGTTTCTACCCTGCACCAGCTTAAAAAGTGATTGTTATGACAGTCTGCTTACTATAGTTACATTAATTATGTACATTTTTTGACATTCATAGTCTTTCTAATGTAATGTCTACTGTTAAAATATTATGTAAATACGTACATGCATGCATACAAATATTTCAAACATGGGCATTAATGCCCTTCTAGCTTGCCAATATACCAAAACACTTGTTCTCATAATAAGTCTCCAGCTGTTCTTAAAAATATCTAAACTAGTACTTGTTTTAATGTAATTTGGTAGTCTGTTCCGTGCATCAGCTACTGTCAGACAACCAGTTAGTACACCTCTCAAATGTCATAGTAATGTTCATATTTCCCTTGTTAGTATCCATCCATCCGTTCCCATGCCAGTCAGCACATCGGGCAATGAGCACTCTCCAGCAATAATTGTTTCCATAGTGGTTACAGTTTTCAAGGGGTCGGGTTGCTAGTCTGGCGCCCAACCCTCCCCCTAAGGGGTCAGGCACACCACACTCATACCTATGGCCAATTTAGAGTATCCAATGTACTTACTGCATGTCTTTGGAATGTAGGAGGAAACTGGAAGTAAATAGTGTGGGAAGAAATAGCCAGGGAATTGTTATGGCTAGGCTTGTATAGGCCCTAGGGCCGATAGCCTAGTACCAACCTATGAAAATGTGGAGAACCCAGAAGAAACCCACGCAAACTCAGGGAGGACATACAGACTCTGCACAGAAGGCTCCCCATCAATCCAGAGAACCTCTTGCTGTGAGGTGACAGTGTTAACCACTGCACTGCCCACTTGTTAGTATATCTATTATCTTGCCCCTTTAGCCTGGGCTGTGGATGAAAAGTGTCCTTGGACCAGTCTACCTAACTGGTTAACAAATCATAAATCAGACATACTAGGATTTCATGCCTGCAACTTATTCAGACCCATTTCTGGGAATGACTGTGGTACAGGTGGCGTGTGTCCATATTCTTACAAAATCCTATCACTTCAGGATTACATGAAAAGACAATGACTTTGAGCTTCTCCACATTCTAGTTGCTATCACTATATCTCTTACCATATCATAGCCAACAATAGATCCTTCTTTATGACACCTGTGACCAACAAGGCATACTGAAACAAACTAGAGTTCCTCTTCATTGAAACTAACACTATTCTTCTTGGAGAC
This sequence comes from Protopterus annectens, assembly GCF_019279795.1. Taxonomy (NCBI): domain Eukaryota; kingdom Metazoa; phylum Chordata; order Ceratodontiformes; family Protopteridae; genus Protopterus; species Protopterus annectens. Next base: position 854,370,754 of record NC_056730.1, read on the forward strand.
TTTAACTAGTTGTATATTTTGAAACTTAATTTCTACAAATAAGTACACACACTGCTTCCTAGACTTCTTCACTGTAAACTCTCTAGAACAGGTTATGTTCTCCCTGGCTAGAGGCTCAAAAATACTGCATCTGTTTCACAATTATACATTTTCTTGTATAACCATTGCTGCTCCACCACTGATCAGATCTGGCCACTGTTCAGTAGTATTTATGTTGAGGACCAAATCCAACTTGCCAGCAAACACTATAGTCTTTTGAGATTTTTCATAGGCAAATCTACTACTGATAGCTAATAATGTTATGCGATTTAAGAACTCAAACTTCCTTTGAGGTCCCAGTACCAAACATTGCTGTATTTACATATAGTTTCTTTTCACATCTTAATGTATGTATACTGACGTCTGTCCATGTACATTACAGATATGATGCTAACTTTAGGAATAATCCTCCAGTATAAGCTTTATCTTGCTCAGAGAAATTAACTGAATATCTCTCACTCCAAAAGTGAACTGAAGAGGTTAACAAAGAACTTGGACACAAAGTGAAATCCTCCAAGGATGAGTATATAATGAAAATGATCAGCTCTGAAAAGGACAACCATAAAGCCTTTTTTATCTTTGTTAGAAACCTAAGGAGTAAGACTCAACACTGCACTGAATTGACTCATACAAGTAACACCTGTTTAGCCCCTGAGGATGTTACAAACACACTGTCAGATATCTTTAGCTCAAATTTCACTCCACATCCCCACATACTTCCTCCTGCATGCCATCATGTCTGCACCAATCCCACAGATCACCTTGAATCTGGTCCTAATATTACTGTCCAAAGTCAAGAACACTAGTTCTATCGGTCCAGAGAATGTGCCTGGTTGATTTCCTATTAGTATGAAGTATAGTCTCACCAGCTGACCACTAAAGCTTTTTATCTTCAGCCTTGAAACCTGCTTTGCACTGAAGTAGAACAGCTGGAGAAGATGCTTCTACAAGGGTGGTCCCGCCACTGATCTTGGCAACTACAGATTACTTTATAAATAAGGGTAGTAAAGCTTATTATTGAAGCACATATTTATGGAACTCATAAAGATATTGGTAGCTTACAGTCCCTGGAGTCGAACCATTTTTGGTTAGTATAAGGAATATCCTGCTTACTAAACTTAGTAGACTTCTTTGAAAAAGTAACTGAGACACGGGATGGTGGTAAATTGGTGCAAGTTGCTTATTTTGACATGGCAAATGCTTTTGATACAATTCCAAATTCTGGAATTATCAACAAACTTATCAGACTAAATGTAATCCCTGGGTAGTGAACTGGTTCACTGACCACACCCAGTCAGTTAGGATTGGGGATCATGCTGTCCTCTGAAAAGACTTGTTACTGGTGAGATTCACATGGGTTGGTGCTAGGGTTGCTTCTGTTTGGTATTTAGTCCTCTAATGTTAAGAGTCTGTAGTTGACCAAGATTGTGGATCATTCAGCTCTCTAGGGCTCTCTCAAATTTTCCAAAGGACTTAATGTGTACAAACCTACGGTGCCAGGACCACACCTTTAAAGCTAAATATTAAAATGTGTAGTACTGTGTCTTTTGGGAAACATGCACCCATGCAAAGACCTAGGGTCCTGGGCACTTTTGTCAAGAATGAACTTTCCTTTGACCTCCATATACCTACTGTTGTCTGTGTGTCCTTCTACCAAGACCATCTCATCATCAAAGTGTATCTTCTAGGTCCAAGGAAGTTATTATCCCTTTGTACTGTTTTCTCAATATCTTTATAATTGAATATAATGCTCCTTTTAGTATATATCTGTCCAAACATGTGATCAGGCTTGATAAATCCTAGCACTTCCTCATCAAGAGTCTCAAGAGCATGATTTCCATGAGCTACACAGATTCCATTAAAGCATTTCTGTCTTCTCCATCTCATACAGACTCCTAAGGGGGTGACCTGTGCCTTCTCTAAAAGGCCTCAAATGACCCTGTCCTGTATGACCTCTTACAATTTTGCAAAATCTGTAGCCTCAAGATCACCTGCTCAAGATATCAAAAATTCCACCGCAACATAAAGAAAACCTGCTGATGGTACAGATTCCTTCCTCCATAAATTCCTCTTTTCTGAAACAGACTTCTCCTTTATACCAAGCAACATTGCTCTCTAACCCTGTTCAAACACAATGTATGGGTAGCTATAAATTCATCCCAAGACTGGCCCCTCTTTTCCTCATGGAAAGGGGGAAGTAAATAGTGAAGTTAGTACATTTGTAGACTAAATACCACTATCTGTTCAACAGCATAGTAACAACCTTTGAACTTATGAACCTAAAATGAAGTTTGTTGTTAACAAATGACTGTGACCTGTGTTGCATGCTCTGTAACCATAGCAAAGTGATTTTTAAAGATGGAGGTTTCTGTTACAGTTGAATAATTCAAGAGGCTTCTGGGAAGCAATCCTCTTATCAAGTAGACCTAACCATAAAAGTGTCTGTCATAGTAAATATCTACACATTCTGACTCATGGAATGCTGCTTCAGGCTTTGTGCATCAGATTGTATCCCATTTGTTTAGCAACTATCAGCTCATTGCTGATGAACCTCTACACATGACAGTAAGTATCTTTTGGCTTTTCTACCTCTTTTACCTTCTCTGAAGACTCAATATGTCAGGTTAACAGATGGTTGTGCAAATTGTCTCGCAACAGTTGCTCTGGACATGATGCCTTATACCCGGAATTCCTTGAAGCTTGCAACTCATTCATTATCATTTGTATACCACAAATTTTTAACTTATAGGTTCATAGGTAGGTACTAGGCTATCGGCCCTAGGGCCTATACAAGCCTAGCCAAAAAGGTACCCTGGCTTTCGCCACCCAAGAAAATTATTTTCCTGTGTCCCTGTCGAGCAGAGCCACAGAGATGATCCCCGGGGTGAATTTCCTGTTTCCTATCCAATCATCAAGATTTTTCTTGAGTGCTAATGAGGAGCTTTGTTTGAAATAGACAGGTAGTTTTTTCCAGAGTATGAGAATTCTCTGGGACAGGAATCTATCCCTCCAGCGTGTTCTGTTTGTTGTGGTGACAAGGTTTAGGTCCCTAGAGCACGTAGCTCGGAGGGATTGGGATTTCTTTAAGTGGAGCATGCCCAACAGCTCTGGGTTTGACATAGCTTTGTATGTTAGGCAGACATCGCCTCTGAGTAGGCGATATGTGACAGAGTAAAGCTGGATTTTTTTGAGACTGTCTGCGTAGGGCATCTGTTTGAGGCTAGTAATCCTCTTTGTGAGGTATTTCTGCGGCCTTTCCAGTTGTTGTAGATGTCTTCTGAGGTACATACCAAAAGGGGCATTGTACTCTATAATGAGTTTAATGAGTGACGAGTAGAGGGGAACAATGACATATTTTTTCCTGGTTGAGAAACCTTTTGTGATGAGGTGTGCCACGCAGAAGGATTTCCTGACTACTGTGGCAATGTGATTATCAAAGGAGAAACTACTGTCCACCTGTGTCCCAAGGTCTCTTATCACACTTTCGGTGTTAAATAGACTACCACCTATGTGGTAGCTCATGGGTACAGAGTTTTTACCAAAGGGGATGACAGTGCACTTTTTGGCATTGAGTTTGAGGCCATGGTTTGTAGCCAGGCATCTGTCCCAGTAAGGCCCTTTTGTAGGATGTCCACTTCATTAGGAGTTTCAATTATGGCTCCTAGTTTGCAGTAATCTACGAACTTCATTAGCCAAAGACCTTCTGTGTTAGCCTGTACTTCAGATAAGTAGATACCAAACAGGAGAGGACCCAGAACTGAACCCTGTGCTACTCCACTTGTCACTGGTCTGAAGTCGGATTTGAAGTCTGCTACTTTCACAGTGTGGGTTCTGTCAGTGAGCCAGTTGGAAACCCATCTTGTGACATAGGGATTTATACCTAGTTTAATAAGTTTATCTATAATTCCAGAGTGGAGGATGGTGTCAAAAGCCTTGGCGAGATCTAGATAGGCTGTGTGAACCACCTTACACCTGTCTATGACATTGGTGACTGCTTCAAAGAAGTCAGTCAAGTTTAGGAGTCATGATCTGCCTATTACAAACCCGAACTGGGTGGGGTCCAGAGTTTGGAGATTACCAATGTCTTTGTTTATGTTCCATAATGATACTTTCCATGGCCTTGCAGACCAGGCTCGTTAGGGTAATGGGACGGTAGTTCCCGGGGTCTATGATGGCTCCCCCTTTGTCATAGTTCCAAAGCGAATATATCCAAATATATCAGGTATGATTCAATTTTTAAAGCACAGCTCTGGTGCTTCTTGCCTTCTGCACTTCTTCCAACCTATTCTTCTCCTCTCTCCACTAGCAAAATTTTGGACAAGACAGCAGGCATGCATCTAAAAGTGCATGCTGATATATCTGGCCTACTGTCAAGAAAAAAAAACATGGCTTTAGGTGGCTGCATAGTGCAGCTGTGACCTTAAGTACTAACACAAATAGAATTTACCTTATTATGAAAGCTGGTCACCCTACTAGCTTTCCGTAGAGCTTTCAAAAGCCTTTGACTGTAGGCTGCGGTTTCATAATGGAGCTCTTGGTCTGCAATTAGAATTCATCCACACTGAAATAATTCACAGTTTACCCCCAAAATTTTGTTTTGGATAACCAGAAGAAAGATGGTCACCACTTCATCTTATAAAATATATTTTTTTCCAGAATGCCTGTACTTTGTTTTCTGCTGTTCACACTGCATAGTTGAGATTGGGTGAAATATACACTGATAACCTATTAGAGGATGAACCTTCTCCAACATTGTATTAATGTATTGATGTCTCCCAGTAAAAAAAAAGTGTGCTGCTTCATGGCAGCATATTAAGCTGATGTAAAGCTCAGACTGAAAAAATAGTAAACTACTATTTTTTTTTATATTTGCCAAACATTACTTTGCTCTTTAGTGAGAGCAAAAAATAAAGTAAAAAGTAAGTAAATAGCAGTTACAGGGACTTGCTATTATGCTTTGTCCCCTCACTATGCATGGCTGAAACTTAGTAAGAGTGGGAAAAAAAAAGAATGAATTGGATGTGTGTGTGCGAGAGAGAGAAAGACAAGTGAACAAATAAGAGAGAAGGGGAAAGAGAATGAGAGCATAACTTTCAACTTCTTTTCTCAAGAATTGTGGATAAAGCGGACAATAATGGGGAAAGACGTAAAACAGGGATTATTGTTTAAATATAACCATTATTCACTTAGAAAACCTCTTGCTGTATTTATTTATTATCAGCACACATTATCTCAACTGACTAAGGAAATGATCCTTTTGAGCTGGGACACAGGATCTGAATTGCCTAGACAATGTAAGGCCTTGTTAAGTTCACTTTTGGTGGCTGCCAAAAACTCCATTACTAGAAAATGGAAATCAAAGTCTAAACCATCTGTACTTGAAGTATTGAATATTATAAAAAGAGATAAAAGAACTGAAAGAAATATCTTTCAAAAGTGGAAGGAACAAATTACATAGAAATAAATGGGAAGTGTAGGAACAGTCCATGCAGAATAATGTTCAGGAGGAGGAATGTTCAACTGAATGGAAACTGTAGGAACAATACATGATGTTCAGGAGGAGGAGTGAAGTTTTAGGGAATGCAGGAATTCAGCAATTTATGAAATGATAGACTGATGATTGTTATAAAGAAAGAAAACGTGATATATAATGTATGTAATTGGAAAAAAAAATGTTAATATGGGGTGTGGGGTTTTTTTTTCCTAATAAAGCAAGTTGGCCTATGTCTTATTTATTTATTTACATTTGTTGACTGAGAGAGTCCAACTGGACACAGGTCTGTTTTCAGCGGAGGCCCGGGGAGAAAAGTTCCACATTAAGTATTACTTGCATTATACAGTTAAAAACATAGCATTTAAATATAGACATTAGTCCAGCTGAGGACATAATACAAGAATAAAACATAGATGTAAAACAGCTGTAGAACACAGTACAATTTTAAAATATGGTGACATATACTAAACATGGTTACAAATGTAGTTGAGATTCATCAGTGAACAATTGATACAATCTGTTTTTGAGGTACATAACAGCCATTAGCAGTTGTTGCTACAAGAAGTTAGTATTATGTGGTAGGTAGATGGGAATATGAGTAGCCAAGCTTGCTAAGAGTAGGTTGTTGATAGGGGGCTGAGAGAGGTAGTGGGTGGGTGGAGTGGATGATATTAGAGGGGGGGGGTTGCAAGGCCATATCTGGCAAGTTTTTAACTCTGATTTTAGTAAGGATTTGAAGTGGGTGCAAGAAGTTACAGAGGTAATTGAGGATGGGAAGGAGTTCTAGAGTTTGGCTATAGTGCAGGAGAATAATGCATCAGAGTTATTGGCTCTTGTGACCTGTAGGAGGTTTTTGTGGCTGGATCTTACTGGTCTCGTGGTTATAATTTAGTAAAGGTATTTAAAACGTATACATTTTCTGAACAATAAAAGAAGCATGAAACTATAATGTCTGGCTTTATTGACTGACCACAATATTCAGTGATTAACTAGAAAATCAAGCATTTCTGTGGGACAGAGCAAAATTAAGCTGAGAAGCATTGGGTTTGCAGAGTTTTGCAATGTATTAAGTATTTTATTCATCTGAACACAATGAAACATTTCAATTGTACTCAGTCAAGAAAGTAGCCGTATTTGCTGGGCACTTATCTGTATGGGAGTGTGGGTATGGACGCATGTCTGTTTTTTTATGTTTCTGCATGTATGTACATGAGTCTCTGTGTGTTTGTCTGTACATGTCTGTCTGCAGAGATGCTTCTGGATTTAGGAGCCCCTGGGGCTACCTTTAGTAGTGGCATCCCACCATCTCAGCTCTTCATTTGAAGAGATGAGGAGAAAAAAACAATGGTCTGATCCCTGTACTGGTGGGCAGATGCATGCATGACCCTCCCCCCTGCCCCAGCTCTTCAATGGAAGAACTTCTTCTTCTTACGGCTTTTTTCCTGTTAGGGGTTGCCATAGTGGATTACCTGTCCGCTCATGATTGGCAGTGGCCAACCTGGCGCCCAACCTTCCACAGAAGGCACACACACACACCTAGGGCCAATTTAGAGTGTCCAGTCCATCTACAGCATGTCTTTGGGATGTGGGAGGAAACCGGTGCACCCAGAGGAAACCCACGCGACCACAAGGAGGACATGCAGACTCCACATAGAAGGCGCCCCAGCCGAGGATCGAACCGGAGAACCTCTTGCTGTGATGCAGCAATGCTAACAGCTGCACTACCATGGCCGCCCTTCTTCAATGGAAGAACAAAAAACAGTCCACTTCTTACACTGGCATATGAACTAGGTGGACAGATGCATTCATGTCATCTTCCTCCTGCCCCATCTCCGCAACGGAAGAGCAAAACAAAATAAAGGTCTACTCCTTGTACTGACACAGCAACCCAACCAGGTGGCCAGATACATCTATACCCCCCTTCCTCTTTAATGGAAGGGCAAAAGTGAAAAAAAGTCTGCAATCAAGTGCCTCAGATTGCTGACATACAAGAGCTAATCAGGTCCCATTTCTAGGCCCTGCCCCCGACCCTCCATCCTCAGATTTTAGTTACAAAAAAGGGTACTTTTCCGTTATCGGGGCAACAGTGTCAAGACGATAGTTCAGCTGTAATCCAGTTCTTTAACATATCTGTTAACCAAATATTCTGTTAATCTATTTAAATAATACATTTTAAAATAAAGACATTAACTGTAACTGTATTCACTGTCCACTCTTCAAATTTTCCCTTAAAACTACCTTCCTTGAACTATACTACTGATCAAATTAGCGTATCCTATAACTAAAAAGATCATCTCTACTTGACTCCAAGTAGACTATTCTCTATCTGTTAAACCTAGCACTTGCTCCTACAGTACTTATTACCTTGATACGGCACTCTTGTCATAGATAGTACCCCAAAAAGGCAACCCCCCATTTCTCGGTCACCCACGTCCCCCGGAATCTTTTTTAAAGTTTTTTTTTGTCTATCCTTCTAGCATGTCGAGGGATCAGTTGCTAGTGTCCTCTCCTGCTCAGCTGGTGAACCTGGGAATATTGAGGCAATGTTACAATTGCCTCATGTACACAGACAACCCTCTCCTCCTCCCACAAAACACAAATACATGTGAGAGATGCAACTATATGGCCAAACTGGAGGCTGAGCTCTCTCAACATAGGACTGGCAAGACCAGTCAGGAGGAGAAGGTTACCACGCACACTATAGACCCAGTCTCACATACTACCATTACAACCTCAAATCATACACATAAACACACAAAGACATACTCGGAGGCTCTGATCAAAAATCTACCAAAACAGCAGAGGCCACCAAAGCAGACACCCAAACAACCACCACCTCAGAACACAACACCTGCAACACATAGACCTCACAGTCAGAGTGTCAAACAGTCACAGCCCTTAAGGCCAAACACAATGCCAGACACACTAGTCATTGGTGACTCCATAGTCAGACACACTGGCGTCCGCTCACCAGACTGAGTAAGGAGAAGGTCACAGTAAGCTGCCTGTCGGGCGCTAGAATCCGCCACATAACGCAAGCACTCAGGTCTCTCAACAGCAGGTACAAATATGACTCAGTCATTGTCCACGCTGGTGTAAAGCGACCTGAGACGTACCTCCTTGGACTACATGAAAAGAGACATTGAGGAGCTCTCTGATTATGTAGCCCAGGCAGGTATGACCCTGACCTTGAGACGTATCCTACCTTCACCAAGAATGATGCCACAATACAGAGATAAGATGATCAGCTTTAACAATTGGCTTAAACACTGGTGTCATTCAAAGGGGATCCAGTATCTGTTTGCCTGGGATGACATGCTGGACAAGCCACGCTGCTTAGCAAGGGACGGCTTGCACCTGTCACCCTGGGATTCGGATATTGGCAAAGGCTCTTGCCACCCCATAGTGCCTTTTTAGGCAAGGCTCAAATTCTAAACCTACCATCCTAGAACACAAAAAGGAAAAACTAAGGGTAATGCTGCTCAATGCCAGAAGTCTAAATCTCAAAATGCACTTTTCGAGGCCCTTCTCAGTATGGAGAACATTGATGTCTGTGCTGTGACAGAAACCTGGTTCAAGGCTCCTGAGAGCACCCCAGCGCTATCAGGTTTTACCTCATATCATGCGTTCCGGCCCCAAAATCCGGACAATACCAAGAAAGGAGGGGGTATCCATATTCATCAAGGACACCCACACCTCAAGACTGGTGGCAACGCACGATGCATCGGAGACCATCCAGGTGCAATTAACCATAGGCAAGACTGCTCTGCAAATTGTAGCATGTTACAGGCCACCCTCACAAACTCAGGAACCTCACATGGCCTTCCTGAAAACACTAGAGGGGATAAATGTATCACCAAACACCATCATACTAGGTGACTTCAATTACCCTAATATAGACTGGGAACACTACTCAAGCCCAAACACCCTAGCCCAAAAGTTCCTGGAATTCATAAACTCAAATGCCATGGAACAACTAGTCACCATCCCCACAAGAGGAGATAACATACTTGATCTCATCATCACGAACATGGGAGCACAATGTTCAACACCGGAAGTATACCCCTCACTGGTGAGATCAGATCACAAACTAATCTCGCTGGAGGTCCTCATCCCACCCCACCTGAAATAAAAAGACCACAGTAAAGAACTTCTCAAAAGCCGACTTCACACTTCTAAAGACTAGTGTGGTCTCCTTTAAGGCCCCGAGCAGTGGGAAAACAGTACTCAAGCCGCTGAATCACTTACAAATGCCTTCTACCAGCACCTGCAGGACTGCATGGATAAGGCAATCCCAAGCAAAACAAAGACTCTTTGTACCAAAGGCAAGCGTCCAGTCTGGTGGACCCCAGCCATAAACAAACTCTACAACAAAAGGAGGAAGCTACTACAAGATAGAGCAAAATCCTTAAAAGGTAAGACACCCTTGATCACTATAAGTAAAAAATAAGAGCTCTCATAAAATCATCCAAAGCAAATTTCGAGAGAAAAATTGCTAAAGACTCAAAAGACAATCATAAGGCCTTCTTTAGCTATGTTAGAAACCTAGGAGGAAACTCCCAGATATGCTCAGAACTAGTTCAAAATGATGTGAAGATTACTGATCCTACAGACATTGCCAACATACTGGCTGACAGGTTCAGTGCAAACTTCTCCCCTCCCAAAAGGTGAGATATCTATACCAAGCGATTGCAGCCCCCAAACATCTCCAGCGCCCAAGTGAGAACTGCTCTCTCCAAAGCAAAAAACACAGCATCCATGGGACCTGATGGTGTCCCTGGCTGTGTGCTCCACAAACTCAATGAGGAATTAAACCCACAGCTAGGACAGCTGTTTAATCAAAGTCTTACCTCTGGATACGTACCCAGAGAGTGGCGCACTGCAACTGTGGTCCCACTTCACAAAGGCGGTGCCTCCACCGACCCTGGAAATTACCGGCCCATTAGCTTGACAAGCCTTATCTGCAAAGCCATGGAGAGGATCATAATGGACCTCATAAATAAAGACATAGGGAATTTGCAGACTTTGGATCCAACCCAGTTTGGCTTTGTCAAAGGCAGATCATGCCTTTTAAACTTGGTTGACTTTTTCGAAACAGTCACCAAAGCCATTGATGAGGGAAAGGCAGTCCATACAGCCTACCTCGATCTGGCTAAGGCCTTCGATACAATACCCCACTCAGGTATCATTGAAAAACTCATCAGCTTAAATGTTAACCCATACATCACAAGATGGGTTGCAAACTGGCTGAGTGACAGAACCCACAGGGTCAGAGTTGCTGGCGCCATGTCAGACTCAAAGCCTGTCACAAGTGGTGTCCCACAGGGCTCAGTCCTGGGCCCACTCTTGTTTGGCATCTACTTTTCCGAGTACAAGCAAACACAGGAGGGTTATGGCTGACAAAGTTTGCAGATGACTGCAAACTGGGCGCCATAGTAGAAAACACATCTGACACAGATATCCTTCAGAAGGGTCTCACAGAAGCGGATAACTGGTGCCAGAGCCACGGCCTAAAGTTAAATGCCAAAAAATGCATAGTCATACCCTTCGGGAAAAACAAGGTTACTCCTAGCTACCAAATAGGTGGCAATCCACTGAGCACAGAAGAAGTTATCAGGGACCTGGGGACCCAGGTTGATAGTAGTCTGTCATTCGACACCCATGTAGCTAAAGTAGTTAGGAAGACCTTCTACATTGCCCACCTTATCATGAAGGGATTCTCATCTAGATCAAGGGAGGTCATAGTCTCCCTTTACTCATCACTCATCAGACCAATGATTGAGTACAATACCCCATTCGGAATGTATCTGACCCGACACTTGCAGCAGCCGGAGAGGCCACAAAAGTTCCTCACCAAAAGGATAAAGGGTCTCAAAAATCTGTCCTATGCTGCCCGAATGAAAGAACTCCAGCTCTATTCAGTCGCTTACCGCTTGCTCAGAGGTGACCTTTGCCTAACATAGAAGGCCATGTCAAACCCAGATTTGATGAATATGCTTCACCTCAAAAAATCTAGATCCATCAGAGCCACAAGGGCGAGAGACTTAAACCTCGACACAGCTATCAATAGGACATGCTGGAGGGATAGATTCATCACCCAAAGACTCCCTATGCTGTGGAACAAAATCCCGGTACATGTGAGGCAGAGCACCTCGCTGGCCTTGTTCAAGAGAAATCTTGACCAATGGATGGGAGATCGCAGATATACCCCAGGGATTACCTCAGTGTCACTGCTCGACAGAGGCACAGCAAAATAATGGGTATAGTTCCCCATACTAAAGGGGTGGCGTAAGCCACAAAACGATGGGCTAGGCTTGTAAATGCCCTCGGGCAGATAGCCTAGTATGAACCTATGAACCTATGAACCTATGAACTTTATGTATATCTGGTTAACAGAAATGTGAAAGAACTAACGTATAGCTGAGCGATTGCACTAAAACTGTTCTGATAATTTACACAGAGAAAAAAGAAAATCTCTTCAGACAGAATGTGGTAATTATTTATTAATTATTGGTTTCATAGACATCTGCCATTAAAAATCACAAAGTGGTTAAATGAATGGCAACTTAAAGCTATCACACTTTCTTGATTCCAACGGAGTTTTGTTCTCGTAAGGGGCTAGTGGAGTTTTGTTCATGTCACTTGAAAATTGCTATCTACATGTTTTTCTTTTTTCTGAAGTGGTTAGAAAACACAACATTTGTGATTGGGCTTAGACTTTCAGTTAAATGTTTACTAACTTTGTAAAATAAAAACATACCTGAAGTTATATTCAATGGTTTTTCCATTGTCAATGAATACTTTTTCAAGCCGTAGATGATGCTTTAAAAAAAAAAAAAAACTCATACTACCGAGCAGCTGTTTCTAGGACGACGATCGCATCTTTGCAGCTGTCTTTATGGCTCATTGAATGGATGTGCACCATATGTGTACATTTTTATTTTCTGTGTATGACATAACTTATTTTCTACAGTTACCTATTTATATTATCAGAGAACTACATGAAAAAACACTAAATTCGGAGCTGTGTGACCACATTTAAACTGTTGCCCTGATAACGGAAAAGTACCCAAAAAAGAAACGAATCTCAGGTTTTAGTTAGAAAATAAACACACACATATATATATATATATATATATATATATATATATGCTTTCAAACTATAGCAAACTGCTTGCTACGAATATATAGATATATGCTTGTATCTATAGTTTATATACAGCTATATTTATTTATTTTATACACACACGTGTATGTATGTGTGTGGGTTTAGCAATCCTGAATATTTCTTGGAGAAGAAGTGATGAGTACTGCCTGGTGTGCTGTGATTATTCTCTGAATTCAGGAAAAAAACTTTTTAGCACCTTTCATTGATGTTAAGCTCTATTGTTTGCACCAGAGTATGAACTGTGGCAAGACTCTAGAATAGCTTTAAAATCTGTAAAATACTTTAGACTGCCATTCTGAATTTCCACTGTTCCATTCAGGCAGAGTGAGTATAGTGCTGCTTAGCTGGTGGGAGATAACCTGGTTAAATAAACTGCACATCCACAGAAACTGGCAGTAACTTCATGCTCCTAGATGGCCCCTGTCCAGTTGCTACACCTTTTTAGTCATTATTATTATTATTGTTAATGTTAGTTCTGTATTTAGACATTTATTGAGATGTTTTTGTTTCACATATGAGACAGTGGGTTTCCAAGTTATCATTTATAAGTCTGAAATATGTATGTAATTAACATTATACCCGATTTAATTCAAATTTATATTACATTTTAACTATAGCATTGCTTTTATTGTTTCACATTTTTGTTAAGCTCAATTGTATTAGTTTTTCTCTACTTGTATTACTTTTTTCAGTAATGTCTTGCAAAATAAAATAAAGTAACATAAAATCAGTAATTGTTACAGTAGTTGCTCATGTGAGTAATTTAGCCATTAAACTATAAACCCTCATATTTGGCAGTGTTAGCATACATTAGGCAGCATTGCATACCTTTGTCAATTATTCTCTTTCTTAGTAATTTATCTCAACTCATTACCACCAGGCACTGTAAGGCCAGTGACTGTACATCAATATTGGACTGAATTCTTACTACCAACCCGTAACAGAATCACTCAAGCAGACACTGTGCCTGGTTCTCTAAATGATTACCACCCAGCTGACCTCTGTCATTAAAAAGTATAACAAACAGATTCTCAGTACTGTAACCCAGTTAGAACCCTCAGTAAATACAATGCTGACTTTTTCCAATGCCAGGCATCAGGTAAGGTGGCATTGCTTAAAACAGATCCTGCTAGATGAAGCCACTACCACCTTTAATCATACATTTTCAAACTTACTAAATGAGTGTGCACCACATAGGAAAACGTGCAAAATCTGCACCCTGGCTAACTCTAACTGCTAATTAAGTTATGAAATTTAGAGAGAAGGCTTTGAAAATCTGATAGAATAACAAAACTCTACTAAACTACATGACCTACTACTCTGTGGAACTGAGTAAAAGCCCTTGTAAAAAAATACTTGCTGTGTAAACATTCAGAACAGTTGCCAGAGTTTTTCAATTCACTCAGGCAGAAAAACCTCACCTAGTTCTATGCCAAATGCTACTAATAGCACTATAGTAAACTCATTTAATTCCAACTTCATCAGTACAGCAACCACACAAAATAAATCCTTAGATTCTCACCAATGCCATGAATAACTGGGAAATCTACTTCAGATAAACACATTAAAAACTCCAACATAGATTGAAGATAACTACTTTAGCAGGTGATAGTCTACCAGCAGAATACATTAAACTAGCAGTGAGTCCATAGCATTTCCAGTCTCTGTCATCGCAGATAGATCTATTACTAAGTTGTAGGTTTCTGAAATATGGAAAGAGTCCTACATCTTACCACTGCATAAGGGAGGGAAATCTATTGATCTAGGTAACTACTGACCCACAGATATATTCTCCCCTCTCTCATAAATCCTGGAGTGTTGTGTGCACACAGATACTCTATCTACCCGACAACAATCTCCTCTTACCTATGCAGCCTGGTTTACACTGCCATCATAGTACCACTACTGCTGTACTATAATTTCTAGACAATATCGTCCTATATTATAATGCTGGCTGTGACGTCCCCACTCTGGGCCATTAATCAAAGAGCCTAAATCCTCACCAGTGACACTGAAGAGGGACTTTCACTTGGAATACAAATGGATACACTCAGTATTTCCAGATGCAGACCTCTCTGCATCGAGCACAATTTCCCTCAAGAGCACCAAGGGAACATAGTCATCCTGGGGTCTGGAATTCCCTATATCTGTCTCTCCCCAGGTCCCTAGTAAGGCTGTCCACTGGCACAGTTGTGTTCAGCACCCTTTCTGTGAAACCAGTACTTCGTGTCCCTGCTCCCTGTGACACACACACACAAACAGATTTAGTTTTCATACACACATCACCTGGGAAAGATTACGTGCTCTACCAACCCAGACTGTAAGGTATATTCACTGCCACCAGTCAGTTACTCTAAGGCTCTGAAAAGGGTATCCAATTATACTGAGTGAAATTAATGTTAATACAAATGGTAATGTTGACCAAACAGCCAGGCTTTCAGGAGTGGCTAGAGTTATCACCAAACATATGCAAATACTCTCAAAACTTAAATATTTTTCTAAAAGGACCAACCACAATGAGAAGTTTAAATATATTTAACAAATAATATGAAAATAGTAAATATTAATTTACAGTAAATACTAGAGTTTCAGCCACAAGAAAAAAATAAAAATAACACAGATGAAAAGTTTCACACAGTTATAGAAAAACAGTATTTATGTAAGCTCAGTATCTATTCCTGATTAACTAAAAAAACTTACTGCTCCTACTTACTGAACAGAGCAAGGCAAGATAGGTGAGTGGTAATTGTCAGATCCAAGACAGAATACAGAATGCTGCTGAGACTTCAGTCTCCTCTAATATTAAAACATTATTTCTATACAGAATGACATCGCATACATCTGGTCATCTGACTCGCTTTCCCCATCACTAGAATCTACCAGGGTTTAGCACCTATGTGATACAATACACACAGAGCATTGCTCAGATGTGGTGCAGCTGCTGGAAGTCAAAAAACCATAAAACCATTCCACTCTTCCTACAGGAGCTACACCCTATTCTCTAGCACACACATTGCATCTCTGGCTCCATTCAAATCCGTGGGATAACATCTTTATGGCTTAACCCACAAAGTAATTTAATTTAAAGAATATTTTTTCAAAGCCAGATGAATTAACCTCTTCTCTCCTGGTATTTGCTGTTACAATGTATACATTTAAACAGTTATAATAATGCATGTACATTTCCTTCCAGCAGGGCAACACTGCTGATACATTTCAACACAAGCAAACCTCAGCGATTTCAGCACAAGCATCTGTACAAATCAGTTTGATATACAGATGACATATAATTATTTACAAAATTCAAGCTAGCTGTGCTGGCATATGTTACAGATTCACTGCCTACTTCACCTGGCATAGCTGGCAGTACCTTCTATCATCACACTGCCACACCAGTTTTGGCCCTTTTTTTACCTTTCCATAGCATTTAGTATGGTTCCACACCCCAAAAACTGACTGAAACCCTAGAACAACTAAATTTATGTCATACAAAATTATCATAGTTCAAGAGCTATCTAAATAATCACACCCAAGCAGTAAGGTGGCAAACCATATGTTCCTCCTTCCTCCCAGTCTCTACAGGTATCCCCCCAAAGTTCATTATGGACCCTTGCTATTCAACACATACATGAATAAGCTTTAGACTGCCACATCTCCTCCATCCACATTGATTCAATATGCAGATTATGCTGCAGTCACTTATTCTGCCCCCTCATTAGGACAGGTACAGACTATTATTCAGTAATCCTATGCAGCAGTAGAACAGTGTATAAAAAATGCTCATCTTACAATGAATGCTAAAAAGTTAAACTGATGCCCTTCCTCTCTAAAACCAGTTTTCAAAAAACTCAAATAGTTTTGCTATCTTCTCTGATTAAAACATTAAACTTGACTAGGTTTCCAACACCAGGCTACTTGATGTAACAATTTATAAGTACAAGTTTGATATTCATATAAGTAATGTAATAAAGAAAACTCACCAAAGGCTTGGCTCTCTATAGAGAGTCCAGCCATTTCTCATTGGCCTAGGTCATATATCTACTACAAGTTTGTATCTTCTACCAACACTGTTATATGTTGCCACTATTCTCACTAAACTGCAAAACAGTCTCCTATGAAACCTTAAACAATATTACAATAAAACTGCTAAATTCACTCCTGATTTGTTCAACAGATCCCAGCAACTAGATTGAATTCCCAAGCTATCTTCAATTCCTTCAGCTAAAATCTGCTCATCTCATAAATCTCCACCCAGATGAGTACCCTTCTGTGAATATCCTCATGTAGTGGTATAACCCCAGAAGACCTCTCCACTCTAATGGTAAATTCCAGGCTCAACTATCTAAATCCCAGAACTCACCATGGAATACTCTTCACACTAATGACATTGCCAAGATATAAAATTCCATGCTTAATCCACTTAGGGAAATAGACAATAAGCTTAGCTTTACAAAACTCCATGCTCATCTCTTAAATGCTAGATTATATCAATGTTCAGTCTCAAGTGTCTGACTACTATAATATCTAAGCTTTCTACTTAGATATGCCTCTCTTCTTACTATTCCTCAAGACTTGTCTACTCTATTTGCATCTTCCCCTCTAAATTAACTTTCAGGTTCACTTTCTACAAAAACACCATTTACCTTTTTAAGATCAAAACGCTAGTACTTTCAAACTATGAAATATTGAAAACTGATCTTCACATTTACTTTGTAAAGTAATTCTACCACATTGTAAGATGCATTTGTTATGTAAGATGTGTTTATTTTGTATATGTAACTATGCATATCCTTTATTTGGCATATCTTTTGCCTAATTATCATGATAGCTCAATTATGATGTACTTTATAAATGTTTTATTCCCTCATAGTTTTGGAGCTTTTCTCGCCTGCCTCCAGAGAAAAGGGATCTTGCATGGACCATTCAGGCAGTTACTGTAAACAAGTGCAAAAAATAAATTTATTTGCAGTGTTCAAAATGTTTATTCTGTTTCTAAAAGAATTAGTAAAAACCTTAAACATCCTTAAATGAGGCCCATGGGGGATATATGCAAATGACCCCTTAAGGAAATTAAGTGTTTCAGTTATATGGCTTTTGAATGTGCATCGCTTTTAATTTTTTAAGTCTTTCTGGAAACATTCAGGCCAATGTTTTTAAAAGAAGGATTATTCATGGGTGGTGTCAAATTAATCAATATTACAATGTTTTGTTACAGGCTTCCGTCTGGATCATCATTGTTGTCAAATTGCCCCCCCCCAACAAAACCATATTTTTAACACCTTTATTACATTATCACTAAAGCCATACGAAAACATACATTACTATAAAAAACAAACCGAAACTATGCTAACGTTTCCAGTTACATACATTATGCATCATATCATTTTTCTTTCTCTAACTATCTTCAGTCCAACATTACATAAATTTCTCAATTCCTTCTTCCTTCAAACCTCACTCCTTCTCCTGAGCATTATTCTGCATGCATAATTCCCACAATTTCCATTTATTTCTATTTAATTTGTTCATTTTCTTTTTAAAGATCTTTCTTTCAGTTCCTTTATTTTTTTTTTATAATATTCAGTACTTCAAATACAGCTAGTTTAGATTTTGATTTACATTTCCTGGTGCCTGCTTTTATGGCAACCACCAGAATTAAACTTAATAAGGCCTTACTGTGTCTAGGCAATTCATATCTTGTGTTCCAGCTGAAAAGAATCATTTCCTTAGTTATATAGCCATTTGCTCACCCCATATTTCTGACAGAGTAGGGAATTTTTAAAATCTGCTAACTCATTACACTCTGAAAACATATGCTCCCAGGTACCTCTTTCTTCCCCATCATACTTCCAACATTTGCCATCTACCTGAGGAAAAATTATCTGGACTCTGCCCGAGTATAAAAATACCTATGCAAACACTTACAAGCAAAATCCTAAATCTTCTAGACTTTTGTTGTGTACCGTGCAGCCATACATATGCTGTCCCTTTATTCTCTTGTAAAATGCTTCTTCATTCTTTTCTAATTTCTTCTGATTCTTACAGTTATCATGCAAAATGTTATGTGCCCTATGAATTATTACTTTTTAAACAGCAGCTTCTGTTCCAGATTCAACTAAAAACTCTACCAAAGCAGGTCTTTCACTTGGGATTTCCCTATCTGGTTTTTCTTTCCCTATACTCTATCAATCCTGGGTCTATATTATGACACCAAAAATCCATACAGTGAACACCACTTTGTCGACACATATTCAGTGAAATTCACTTCCGCAATTCACTGAATACTTAAAGGGCAAACAAATACTTGCCCCGCAACCCAACAGAACTAAATCTAGCTAAACCAAACCCACCCATATGGGGGGCTGTGCCCTCTACCCACCCCATGTGGAGGGGCTGTGCTCCCACACCCCCCTAACTAAATATACCAGCTCTGAGATCACACTACTGTGGAGAAACGGGCAAAATTGTGTAGTTAGCCAACTACATCTTTGCCCTGTAAGTATTCAGTGAATTGCAGAAATGAATTTCGCTGAATACGTGTCGATAAAGTGGTGTTTTCTGTAAAAGTTTTTTGGCGACATAATATAGACCCATCAGTTCTTGGTAAGGAAGGCAGTCTCTAGTCTTTGGTTCAAATATCCTTACTCTAGTTATTTGCTCCCAATACCTTGATTTCCTTTGCCAGTTTTCTGCAGTAAATTCCAGCCTGTTCTCTGTACCCGTACTTGGAGTTATCCATATCATCAAAATCTTGCATTGGCTTAGTTCTTAAAATATTTTATGCTACTTTATGAATATCATATTCTATTTGGCTGTTATTTTCTTTAAAGATCTGCATCCAAAGTCATACTCACTCTTTATTTCTTGAATTTCCCTCTGTTTCATCATTATCACTTTCCACTATATGTATATGAGCTTTAATTGTGTCACTCTGAAATATCCCTTCAAATCGGATAACCCCAAATCATCTTGTTCTATTGGAAGAATCAACTTTTGTCACTTAACCCTTGCCCTCTTCCCCTTCCAGATAAATTCCTTCAACTATTTATTAATTATTGTCCCCAACATCTCCTCTGGTTGATATAAATGTGACTGACCTACTTATAATACTAATAGGACCAAACACATTTTCACTGTTTGTATCTTACTATCCATAGCCATTAACAAGAGCTTCCAGTTTCTCAGTTTTGTATTATCTTTTGTTTAGTATCTTTCCACATAGCCTTAGTTGCCATAAACAGAAGCTTTTTTCATCCATATTTCTAAGTATTTTAGCATACCATGTACCCATAACTATGGATATTGCTGAACCAATTCATGTGTGGGTACATAATTTATGCCTATAACCTCTGTTTTATCTTCATTAATTTTATATCCTGAAAAGACTCGAAGCTGTCTCAAAATGTTCCATGACACTGAGATATCCTTTTCTGGATTTATCAGGTACAAAATAATATCATCTGCATATAAAGCCCACTTTTTTATTACCATACCAATTATATCCTTAAATTCTTGAGTCTCTTGTTTTCTTTCCCAATGGCTCTAAATAAAAAGCCAGTAACAAAGAGGAAGAGAGCACAGCTTATCAGAAAGGAACCATCCCTCACATATTCTATTGATTAACCTTATTATTGTATTAGGGAATGCAAATGCTTCCATTGCCCAAGTAATAAAAATGCCACCTTACTCTGTCAGATGCTTTCTGTGCATCAAGATTGACAAAAAACAGCAATATTTTCTTACATTCTTCTTCCCACTGTATCATCATTGTTCTGTTAATGTTGTTAAATGTTTAGCTCTCCTTCACAAAACCACATTGATCCATATCTATCAATTTTGGCAACACCTTTGACATTCTCTTAGCTAGTATAGACATAAACACTGGGTCTACGGGAAGCTAGATCTGAAAGGTTTCTGCCCTCTTTGGGTAATACTGTCACCACAGCCTTTTTTTAAGATGCCAGTGCCCCCTTTTAAAATACTAATAAACAAAACCTTTCAGATCTTTTTTTTTAAACAAGAAATATCTTTATTAAATTATCACATCTGACATAGGCATCTTACATTTATATAAATAAAAACAAGCCATTCTGACACAATTCTGGTTACAAACATTATACATTACAAACCATGTTGACACAATTGTAGTTGCAAACATTGTACATCACTTGTAATGTATCTAGTCATTGCCAGTCAAACATTACATAACTCATTCATATCCTGCCTTCTTTTAAACTTCATTCCTCATCTGGTTATATTATTCTCACAATTCCCATTTTTTCCTATGTAATTTGCTCTTATCCTTTTTTAAAAATCCCAATTCCAGTTCTTTTATCTCTGTTTCTATATTTTCTACTTCTACTAAAATTGGTTTTGACTTTGATTTCCATTTTCTAGTAATTTTTTTTGGCAGCCACCATAATTAGACTTAGCAAGGGCTTACTACGTCTAGACAATTCTGATTCTGTATTCTAGCTCAAAAAAATAATTTCCTTAGTTACACCAGTTTGCTCATCCAGTATCTCTGACAAAGCAGTCTGCAGGGAATCTTTAAAGTCTGCCAACTCATTACACTCCCAGAAAACATGTTCCCAGTTACCTCTTTCTTCCCGATCACACCTCTTACATTTGCCGTCTAACTGACAAAAAATTCTTTGGAGTCTACTCGTAGTATACAAATACCTATGTAAACACTTCCGAGCAAAGATCCTAAATATTCTAGACTGTGTTGCATATTTGGGAGACATACATCTATCCCCCATTGTTTCTTTGTGAATTGCTTATCCAGTTTCTTCCCCCCATCTTTTCTAACCTCCTCTGCTTGATTCTTAGGGTTCAGTTCTGGGACCACTCTTGTTTGGCATCTACTTCTCTGAAGTACAAGCCAACACTAAGGGACTCTGGCTGACAAAGTTTGCAGATGACTGCAAACTGGAAGCCATTATGGAATCCCCAAATGATGTGGATATTCTACCAAAGGGCCTTACAGAAACAGATGCCTGGTGCCAGAGCCATGGGCTCAAGCTTAATGCCAAGAAATGTATAGTTATCCCCTTTGGAAAAAAAACATGTACCCATGAACTACCACATAGGTGGCAGGACACTAAACATCGAAAATGTGATGAAAGACTTAGGGGCACAAGTGGACAGTGGTCTCACTTTCGATAACCACATCGCCACAACAGTCAGGAAATCCTTCAATGTGGCTCACCTCATCACTAAGGGCTTTTCATCCAGAAAAAAAGAGGTCATTGTCCCACTGTATAGACCCATTATAGAGTATAATGCCCCATTTGGCATGTACCGCACAAGACATCTGCAGCAGCTAGAAAGGACACAGAAATACCTCACTAAAAGAATTACAGGCCTAAAGCAGATGCCATATGCTGACCATCTAAAAAAAACTCCAGCTATACCCTGTGGCATATCGTCTACTCAGAGGCGATCTCTGCTTAACATACAAGGCCATGTCAAACCCTGAGCTGTTGGACATGCTCCACTTAAAGAAATCCCAATCCCTCAGAGCCACACGCTCCAGGGATCTAAACCTTATCACAATGAACAAAACCTGCTGGAGGGATAGGTTCCTGACCCAGAGACTCCCCATACTGTGGAATAGACTGCCCATACATGTCAAGCAGAGCACCTCATTGGCCCTCTTCAAAAGGAACCTTGATGATTGGATGGGAGATGGGAAGTTCACCCCAGGGATCGTGCCAGTCACCCTGCTAGACAGGGACCCAGAGAAGTAAATATTGTGGGAAGAAATTTCCAGGGAATTGTTATGGCTAGGCTTGTATAGGCCTTAGGGCCGATAGCCTAGTACCATCCTATGAACCTAATCCTGCAATATTTGATATGCTGTACTAATTATTCCTTTTTAATGGCAGCTTCTGTTCTAGATTTTACTAAAACTATACCAGTGCTAGTCTTTCATTTAGGACCCCACTATTTATTTCTCTTTGCCTATAATCTGATATCAACTTTGATAGGGAATACAGTCTCTAAACTGTAGTTTAAATTCATTCTTGGCATCTTCCCATTCTGTTACCTTTCTAGTTATTTGCTCCCAATACCTTTTATGTTTGCCAGTTTTCTCCAATAAATTCCAACCCCCTCTTGCCTGTTGTCTGTATCCCTATTGTAGTCATCCCTATTGTCAGAAGCTCCTTTCCCCATTCCCATTTTGGCTTAGTGCATAGAATACTTTCTGCTACTTTATGAATGTAATATTCTGTATGATTGTTATTTTTCTCCTTAAAGGTCTGCATTCAAAATCACTGTCTTTCCTTGTTTCTTCAGCTTCTCCCTTGTTTCATAATCATCCCTATCCACTTCTTCTCTTTTGGCTGTTCCCATTTATAATTTTCTGCTTGTACTATGTATAGGAGACTTAACTGTGTTGCTCTGAAATACCCCTTCAAATCGGGTAATCCCAATCTGCCTTATTCAGTTGGAAGAATCGGCTTATTCCAGTTGACTCTTGCCATCTTCCCCTCTCAGATAAAATACTTCAGCTCGTTAATAATTGCTGTCTCCTCTGGTTGATGATAATATATGCCTGACCTGTGTAGAAGACTAAAGGGACTAAAACATTTTAACTGCTTGTATCTTACTGTCCATATCCATATAACAAAACTTCCATTTTCTCAGTTTTTGTATTATCTTTTCTTTAGTCTCTTCCCACACATCATTGGCTGCCACACTGGAATCATTTTTAATCCATCCTCCTAAATATTTCATTTTATCATGTCCCCATAAATATGGATATTGCTGAACCAATTTGTGTGCAGGTACATAATTTACTGCTATTACCTTTGTTTTAGCTTCATTAGTTTTATCTCCTGAAAAGATTTGAAACTGCTTCAAAATGCTCCACAGTACTGTAATGTCTCTTTCTGGTTTTGTCAGGTATAAAATAATATCATCTGCAAATAGAGAGAGCTTTTCTTGACCACCATACCAATTATAGCCTTGGATTTCTGAGTCCTGTATTTTCTTTGCCAGTGGTTCTAAATATAATGCAAATAACAAATGGGAGAGTGGACACCCCTGTCTGGTTCCTCTGCTCAAGTAGAAATTATCAGAGAGGACCCCTCCCACTTTAACTTTCACCTCCTATCCCCTCATATATCCTTCTAATCAACATTATAATTTTATCAGGGAATGCAAGTACTTCATTGCCCTGCTCATCAAATCCCAGTTTACTCTATCAAATGCTTTCTCTGCATCAAGACCCACCAACAACAGTGATATTTTCTTACATTCTGCTTCCCTCTGGATCATCAGTGTTCTGTTAATGTTGTCAAATGTTTTCTTCCCCTCCACAAAACCACATTGATCCATATCTGTTAATTTCGGCATCACATTTGCCATATTTTTAGCCATTATAGACGCAAACACTTTATAATCATGGTTTAGTATTGATATGGGCTTGTATGAAGCTGGATCTGATAGATCTTTACCCTCTTTAGGTTCTACATCTACCACCGCTTTCTTCTAGGATGTTGGTAGTTCTTACCCTCTTAGAATTTCCAAAATATTTCTAATACTTCTACAAGATCTCTTGTTATCTTCTTTGTTATATGCTCTCTAAGCTTGGTGACAGCCCTTTCTACTTTCTGTTGCCTGAGTCATTGTGCTAAAAGTTTTTGTGCTCTAGAGTTATTGTCAAAACCAGTTGCTCAACAGCAATCCTTTCTAAACTCATGCATATTTTTGAGGTAATCCCTTATTTTCTGCTCAGCATTCTGCAGTTGTGCCTCTTCCTGTTCTGTGGGATTCCCTCTATTTTGCAATATTTTAATATTTATCAGTTTCTCTAAATGACTATTGTTACTTCTTAACCATATCTCCCTTTATTTTATATCCACCCTATTTTTAAACTCCACTTTAATTTTATCCCACTCTGTAGCTATATTTTCAATAGAAATGTCTTTCTTCTCTAATAGCTCCTGAATAATTTCAAATAACCACTCCTTAAATTCCTTTCTTTTCAACAGAAAGCACCAGTGCCTCATTTTAATTTCATTACCCTGTGTTTTTATTTTTGTTATTATTGGCACATGATCTGAAATAGTTATTGGGTGCAGATCAAGACCTTCAATTAAATGCACAAGTTCCTGTGAAATGTAAATGCTGTGTAGCCTTGCCCGTTTTTTTTTTTTTTTTTTGCATCATGGGAATATGTCAATTCACTCTGAACTCCTAGTACTAGGTTCACAGATTTCATGCTAAGTATTTTCATAAATTTCTTCAAAAATCTACCCTCCTTTGTTATATTTTCCCTTCTGGATCCCCCAGATACATCTTCACTGTTGCAGATCAAATTCCAGCCCCCACCTGTAAGTAATATTATTTCTCACAGAAGTTTCTTAAGCTCCGTTATAGCAGTTTTTGGTGGAATATAAATACATGTGAGTGTATTCCTCCTCCCTTGCCAGTAGCCCCTTAATACTACAAATCTACCATTATTATATTTTTATCCTCTTGTATTACTGTTGGAGCTCCTCTTGCAATTAATCTAAGTACTCCTATTTTCCTTTGCCCCAGGTATTCCACTGAATAACTATCTTGAAAACCTTTTCTTTATCAGTTCACATGTTCAGTTCTTTCCAACTGTGTCTCCTGTAGTATAGACATTTGTACTCTACATTTTTAATATAGGTCACTGCTCTTTCTTTTTTGTATTTATCTCTGAGACCAGACAATTAAAGACATTACGGAAAGCATAATTTTCTTGAAAAGTTATTATTCCCACCTCTTATATATAACATATTTTTTGTTAAATGTCTAGTTCCAGCCTTTGTGTTACATGCATATACTGTTTGGCAGGTTAATCTTTTATACAGTTTCTTGTCATCTCCATTTGAGCCAATGCCACATCTTACAAAACTTTTTGTTTTATTGAAAGGCCTCAAACAAAAGAAAAACACACCCCAATACCTATTAATTAAATAACACACAAAACTATGTACATCTTCAAATATTGAACTTTTATCCTCTTAATAAGAACAAATGTTCCAAACTGAAAGCCACACACACACTTGAGATAACCTAAAAGAAAGGTTATCCATGTTAAGATGCATGGTACAGCCTGTGCTTCTACTAAGTGTTGTCTGGCTTTTTCTTATCTTTATAGCTGTCTCAGCCTGGAAAACACTTGACTGCTTTCAGAAAACATTTTCTCCATGCTATTTCTCTATCAGTTTGTCTCCTAGAGACATGAGAACCAGACATGAAACTGCAAGCATACATTTGTTTACTGGAAAAAAGCCTTATAATTTTCAATATTCTGTTTCATTTACTTAATTCCTCTTGAAACTGTTTACTAGATTAAGCTAAGGGCTATAACCCAATTACTCTCCTATGCAAGAATAAGGAAAAGGCACATTAATTTCTCTTTTGTCATGATTTTTAACTAGATTTTTTTGTTACATTGCAGTGCCTACATTTCTTAAAACAGAGAAATAGAGAAGAAGGGGAGAAATAAACTGGAGCACCAATTTATATTAGTATCCCCATTACACTTAAAAATAACTGAGAAAAACTTATTTTATAACATACAAAGAAAATCATGCACTATTAAAATAGTGCCATTAAGAAAAAAGAAAATGTTTTACTTACAGCTAACTTTCTCTCTCCTCTTACCCTCTCCTGTGTATTTTTCCAAACATTAATGACATGAAGGAGGACATATGCTTTAGGGTCCCCTACAAGTTTAACAAAATCCATAAATGTCCAATATTTCCAGACTTTCTTGTTCTGTCATGTTTCACAAATATAATTATTGCTTTGTAATTCCACATTTGTCAATTTCTGAGATACTGGTTTTATTCTCTAAACATTATCAAAACTACTAACAATGTGGACATCCTACAAAAGGGCCTCACTGAGACAGATGCCTGGTGTCAAAGCCATGGCCTCAAGCTCAATGCCAAAAAGTACATTGTCATCCCTTTTGGTAAAAACTCTGTACCCATGTACTACCGCATAGGCGGTAGTCTACTTAACATTGAAAGTGTGATAAGAGACCCTGGGACACAGGTGGACAGTAGTCTCTCCTTTGATAATCACATCGCCACAGTAGTCAGTAGCACACCTCATCCCAAAAGGTTTCTCATCCAGAAAAAAAGAGGTTGTTGTTCCCCTCTACTCATCACTCATTAGACCCATTATAGAGTACAATGCCCCTTTTGGTATGTACCTCACAAGACATCTACAACAACTGTAAAGGCCACAGAAATACCTCACAGAGAGGATTACCGGCCTCAAACAGATGCCCTATGCGGACCGTCTCAAAAAACTCCAGCTTTACTCTGTCGCATATCGCCTACTCGGAGGCAGTCTCTGCCGAACATACAAAGCTATGTTAAACCCAGAGCTGTTGGACATGCTCCACTTAAAGAAATCCTAATCCCTCCAAGCTACATGCTCTAGGGACCTAAACCTTGTCACCACAATAAACAGAACATCCTGGAGGGATAGATTCCTGTCCCAGACACTTCCCATACTCTGGAACAAACTACCCATCTATATCAAACAAAGCTCCTCATTAGCACTCTTCAAGAAAAATCTTGATGACTGGATGGGAGATAGAAAATTCACCCTGGGAATCACTTCTGTGGCTCTGCTTGACAGGGGCACAGGAAAATAATTTCCTTGGGTGGTAAAAGCCGGGGTACTATTTGGCTAGGCTTATATAGGCCCTAGGGCCAATAGCCTAGTACCTAACTATGAACCTATTAATGGCATGAAATAGGGCATATGCATTACAGTCCCCTACAAGTTTAACAAAATCCAAGAAAGTCCCATATTTCCAGATTTTCTTGTGCTGTCATGTTTCACAAATATAATTATTGCTTTGCAATCCCACATTTGTCAATTTCCAAGTTACTGGTTTTATTCCAGTTAATCTCCATCTCCCAAATCCTGTCTCTGCTTAATTTCCAATGTACTCTCAATTCTTGTAGTTGACCTGCTTTTTTCCATCTCTCAAGCATTTTCTGTTGAAAAATTGGAAAATGTTTAACTGGCACAGTGTCTGTAGTCTTTACTACCAGAAGAACAAGAAGCAGAATCTCCTTCTGTTTCACAGTTCACTGTTTGTTGTACAAACCTTTTTTGTATTTCTTCCTTAGTATGTACTTCATCAAAAAATAATTTTATCCCTCCATGGAAAAAAACATTTTGAAGATAGATGGGTTCAGCAGTTTAAATCTCACACCTGCTTCTCAGTATTTACTGAATAATGGAATAAATGTACTCCTTTGCTGCCTGGTATACAATGAGTAGTCATTTTCCACAAACACTCTGCTGTCTCCCACTTTTAGTACTTTGTCCTTCTACCACAGTTTTGTCAGAAGCAACTACTTCAGCTAGTAAGATTGCATCTACTATTAAAGGTCTAGGTTGCTTCCTCATAGCCAGGTTTGGAGTATATAGATGATGATCCCTTTCAATTAACAATTCCTATTATGGAATACCAGTCCAGTTGTTTATTTGTGCTTTCATCAAATTAATATAGTCTGTTCCTTCCAGCTTCTCTGGTACAGCAGAAAATCTCATTTTCCCTATGTGCTCTGTCCTATAATTCTATTATTTTTGAAACCTCTCTTTTTGTGCAGTCTCATAGTCAACCAGCCTTTTCTTCCTTTTTTGACTTCTGAATTTTGCAGTTTTATCACCTTATCTGAATATCCATTTAAAGCTTCTTCCAGTTTAGCCAGCCTTTTATTGTTTGAATTGATATACTCCATAAGTGTTTATTTTATTTTAATCAGGTCTGCATGCAGCTGCTTTATACTTTCTTCTAGGTTACTGGAAGTCATGTCTGTTGCTTGCACTGCTTTGTTTTTCTGAACAGCTGCAGTACTTTTCCTAGTCAGTGTTTTTTTTGTGTCTTTTTATAACTGATTTTCATTCGGGTCCTCTGTATTTCTTTTTTCCTGGCACCCAGACAGTGCACGTACTAGACAGTTACTGAAATTTAACCAGAAATATAGGTCCACTGGCTTTCTCTGCTAAGTTTCTGTTTTCACACTGGGAGAGCTAGAATTAAGCTTTTACTGAATGTGCAGACATCTTGGAAGTCCATTTAAAAAGCTTTTTTTATCTTTATCATTTTCCCTCCCATTTTCCAAAATTCCATAGGAACACTATGCAATCCTGGAAACTTCACTGTTGATTTATTATAGAAAATCATTTTTATCTCCTCTCTTCTTACCTTAGCTATAAATTGTTGAGGCTGATTTTCCTGTAACCCTGGCATAATTAAGTTTTCCATAAATATTTCCATTTGTGCCTTTTCTTATATTCCATATTCCCCTGCTTTATACATATTTTCATACAATTTCCAAAAAGCACTGATACTTCTGTATGATCTTTGATCATTTTTATTGTCATAGACTTTCTAAGTTTTGTGACAACTCCTTCAAATTTCTGTTGCCTAAGTTAGTGATATTTTGGTGGAATACAAATACACGGCAGTTAATCCTTCTTCCTTGCCAATAGTATCTTACTACCACAAATATACAATTATTATCCTTTTTCCTCTTCTATCACTATTGGAGCCCCTCTAACAATCAGTATTATGACTCCTCTTTTCCTTTATACCTGATATCCTGCTTAATGTCCATCCTGTAACCCTCTCATTGTTAAATTAAAATTCTCATTTCTAGCTAAATGTGTCTCTTGCAATATTGCTACTTGTACCCTACTTTTTTAATATAATTTCTATTTGCTTTTTATATACGCCTCTATGGTCATTTATATTCCATGATAACATGAGCAGAGTAGCCATTATGCTAGAAAGCTATTATTCCTACCTATAATAGACTACAGTTCTTTTGGATATTTATTACCACGTTTTGGTGTACATGCATACAGTAATGCTTGACATGATGATCCTTTGAATAGATGCTTTTCTTCATTTTCATTTGAACCTATGTCACATTTTCAAGACGTTTTGTTTCAGTGAATCACTCAAAAACCTAAATAAATATTTATAGCCCCCTTCTCCTTTTAACTTAGATTCAATGACTCACTCAAACAAAACCGAAATAAATATTTATAGCCCCCTTCTTCTTTTAACTTAGAACAATCTCATAAAACTTTGTACATTTTCAAAAAAAAATGAATTTTACCCATCTGATAAAAGTAGTTAACCCAAATCAACTGCTGCACTAAAAATAAGGTTACCTTATCCTAAAATTCATGTTACAGCATGTGCTCCCATTTACACCAATTGCTAACTGTTCTTTTGTTATCTTGATTTCCCTCCCAGATGTGAAAAGCAATTTTGCATCCTTTCAGTAAACATTTACATTTAGCCCTAAGAAGAGTACACTAGCTATGAGTAATGAGTAAGTTCTGTTTGGCCTTTTGATGGTACCATATTACAATTCGTATACATAATGGGCAACGTATTTTATAGTTACTGGCAAGCACTTTATCTCCATGAACTAGACATGGTGTTTAATGACACATGGAGAGCGTATAAGCTCAAATTGTTTTATAGGAGTGGGGTAAATTAACATTCTTGTGGATTGTATGTTAATAATATTTTTTGTGACACGAAGGGGAAAAAGTGCCATCACTATTCATGATTGTTCTGTTTGCTGACTTAATTAGCTTTTCAGGTACAATGGAAAGCAATTTTGTTATCTCAAATATCTTGTCGTTTTTTATTTATTTGCCTGATACCTTACACTGCACACCCAAAGCCTCTTAAATAAGTTGCTATCAAAGTAGTATGATATACCATCTCTGATTGAGCTCCCTTCTCACTGTGTTTTGTTCCTCAGTGAATCCCATTCTTAACAAACCTAATATTCATCTTCATTTGCAATTGTAACATTTATAGTTTCTTTTCTTTGTCATTTATCTGTTTCATAAAATGCAATTTGTCCCATGACTCTCATGTCTTTTCATCACCAGGCAGTACAATTAGGATTCTAGGTCATTTAGACACTTCTTTATCCTCACCCAAAACTACTACAAGTAGGATTCCAATGTTTTCTTCAGCAGATTTATCATTTTGGTTTATCTGACAAATGTAAGCTTTTTTTTCAGACAGGAATGTCATAGAAACAACATTTTTATTTGGCATTTTTGTAAAAAAAAAGATTTTTTTCTGTCAGAAAACAAGTCATTTGAATACTGGGTTATAAGCTCTATTAGGCAGCTCCCCACTAACAGGAATTTTAGAATCCAGAATCTTTTCCTGTATTAAGTATGAAAATCATCACCTGGTCTCTATGGGTGAGATTTCTTGAGCTTTAAACCCTTTTTTGTAAGTGTGATATTGGGCCTCCTATGCTCAATCACTTTGTTCCTGTACTAAAGGCTGTACTGCTTCCTTACTTGTCATGCACGTGTGCTATTTGCTCTGCTATGCAGTTATCAGGATTTTTTATTATTCTTATGTTTCTTTTGCTATATCTAATAGCCCCCTGGCATAGTATCCATATATTTATTCAAATAGGTGACCTTGTTAAGTAATGTTTTGAATGTGGCTCCTCCTTAGTGCTAAATAGTACATAGCAAGTTTCAGGGTGCCCCTTCTTACACAACAGCACATGTACTGTTGTGCTGTACCATTCAAACAACTGATTTGTCTGGTGGGTAGTTGATTGATCTTATCAGCTTTATCTGTAGCATCCTTAACAGGCTGTCATTATCTGGGGCACAAAAGGAATTTATTGATCTGTCATAAACTGTTTGGGTATTTGTAGATGGTAAACTTTGTGTCTGGTTCAAGAACAGGCAGATAAGAATTCTATGACCACACTCTTTAAATGAGGTCCAAATCATTCATTCCTAAAAACCAACTTGCATCGCATAGTATTTCACATGAATTACCACATTTGTGCTTGGCTGGACTGAAACTAAAAACGTATTCAAAGTGGTAACCATGTAATTAAATTTGACTTGTACTTTGATACTATAATCTGCATTGCACATTCTAGTCAGCAGATAAAGTGGCTGTCAACTGGTCAGGCTATCTATTTGAAACTTTTTAAGATATTACATTTAGCACTGCTTAGTGCAGTGATGGCGAACCTATGACATGCGTGTCAAAGGTGACATGCCACAACATTTTCCGTGACACGCCAGCGTTAACCAACATGCGAGTTACCAAAGAAACTGAATGAACAAAAATACAAGAAATATATGACCCTGCATTTATCTATTAAAACTCAGCAACAAAAAAGTCATTGATAGATGTTAATCAAATCAAATGCAGTGTGTTCCATATTTTTTTCAGTTCAATTCAAAATTACTGTTAAAAGTAGGGTAATTTTTTTGATGCACTATTTTAAGCCCAATTATCAGAGTGCATATCGTTTTCTCTATTGCAAGTCACTGATTTTTCTTTTACTTTTATAATACATAGCAGCACCCATGACTGGACTGTAGTTTTTTTTTTAAATAAATGAACATGTAAAGAATTGTTTCTCATTTGTTCGGGGGGGGGGGGGGTGACATGCCAACAGAGTCAAGTCAAGATAGGCATTTTCAAAATTTCTGACATGCCGAGCCCAAAAGATTCGCCATCACTGGCTTAGTGACTTAATTACTTTGTGTGCTGAATGCAATAGTCACTATTGTTAAAACAAAGTGTTTTATGATATAACAAAAGAAAAGCATTTAATGCCACCACAATTATGTCTTTGTGCTTGGACAACTAAACAATGCTTACACATGTGCAGTACAGACATGCTGTGATTCAAAATGTCAGGGTGTAAGGTGTATAAATCACAGGCATGAGTAGATTCAGCTGTGTGTGTGGTACTTTATAAAATATACAAAATGTGCTCAAGCCATAGGGCAGCATAATGTAGCAGAGTTTAGGACTCATTTTCTTGTTAGTAAAATGCTTTATGTTGGATTTTTTGAGAAGCCATGCAAGCTAATGAGGACAGAAAGTTGTACTTGTTGAAAATGAATGTGGCAATAAAAAGCTCAGACAGATGGGGGAGTGAATGGAAATAGCAAGATGAGATGGGGGTTAAACAGCATTTGGAGCACTGTGGGATATGTGTTAGCAAATTGAGACCAAGACTTTCCCTTATTTTAGGCTTTTGTCTCTCATTATTTTGTGGCTTTGTCCCTGTCATGTGTACTAAGAGGGTGGCTGGTATTTTTGTCACAATTAGATGAGGCTTACACAGTAAGGTGGCCATAACTGTTTGGTGTAGTGGGGATGGACCGTCTGTGGCTGAACCTTACTTACTGTCATTGTTCCTCACTTTAAACAGTCTGGTTTTGCAGGATTAGTCTGCATTTGTGTGAATTAAGTTATAGAACTTGTGGCTGTTTTTTGTGAAACAGTTAAAATTACACAGCTCTCAGTGTCCCTGATTTTGCACAATGCTCCTAATTTTGCCTCATATTTTTAGTCTGTTCCTCCTAAAATTTGTGGTTTGCTGGCAGAAAATTGATGATCATAGTCACTAAATACTGGCAGACATTTGAGTGTCTTATTGCATGTATTTCAGAAAATGCATGCTAATGCAAGAACTGTTATTGTGTTAACTTTCTAAGTACATAAAATATGTCCCTGACTTTAGACCTCTGTCCTTTAAATATTGGCTTTGTCCAAGATTCTCATGTTAAGAAGATAAGAGGTATTATTTTTATCACAAACAGATAATGTTTGCACACCAAAGTGACTACAACTTCGGGGTGGGGGTGTCTTTGAACCAAAGTAACTTACCCACTTGTTATTTGTTCAGTTTAAACTCTTGCTTTGCAGGACTATTGTGCCTTTGTATGAAGAAAGCTGGAATGCATAGGGTTATTCTGTGTTGTGTGAGACAAACCTACTTATTGTGTTCATAATTACTTTTGCATAATCAAGGATCCAATATGTAGGCTCAATAATGGGACTATGTTTGCAGAGTACATGTGCTGTCTCTGGATGAGAATGCCTGGCCATGCCTGGTATGATCAAGACTAATGTGTTTTGTGTGAAATAAGGTAAATATCTGTGGCTGATATTTGTGTAAAGCAAAACTGAAATATATCACTGTTAACTCCTTGATTTTGTCTCAAATTATTGGTCCATTCCTTATCATATTTGAGGTTGTATGGTAAGTTATTGTTGTGTGCATTCACTAAATAATGAGAAACATTTGATTTTTCAGATTTAATATTCCTCAGAAAATGCATGCTGATGCAAAAGCTGCTATTCTACATCCATATTTGAAAATCTGTTTCTAAGTTTGGACTTTTGCCCTCATTATTTCTTGGCTTTTTCCCTGATTCTGGTGCCAAGAGATTGAGAGATATTATTTTTAGCACAGTCAGATGGAGTGTGTACAGCAAAGTGGCTATAACAGCTGGGAGGGTGTGGGGGCTGTCTCTTGATGACAATACCTGATACTTTGTCATTAGCTTAGTTTATCTACTTGATAACTAGGTTTGCCCCATTAGGCTGGTGGACACTTTTCAGTAGAGACCCAAGATGGAAATTTGGCAAAGGCACTTCAGAAATTCCCCTATTCTTTTTTTCAGCAAGTACCATAGGATCTTTTACATCCACCAGAGCTATCACCAGCTCAGGTAAATGGGGCCTCATTTTAGCATTTCATCTGAAGGAGGGCATCACTCTTTTATGATGCACTAAAGTGTCAGTAATGGAGCATTAGTCCATCATATGTGGTGGGAATAGAATCATAGCCTTCTAATCCTACCACAGCAAAGATAAGTATGCTACCTGTTGAGCCACAGTCACTGTGACATTTATGACTGTTATGCCCTTGTGTGAAACAAGTTAAAATACTTAGGCTCCTGCGTGTTTGTGTGGAACAAAAGTGAAATACATTAAACTTCATAATCACTGTTTATTTAGTTTTACCACAATCAAGCATCCAAGGTGTACAGTCAATAAGGAACTGTAATTGTTGTGTACATGTGCTGCCTGTGAATGAGAATGACTAACCCTACTCTCATGATAACGATAAAAAGTTAAAACCAACAAACGAATACAGCAGCAGCCACCAAAGTCCAGCACCATAAAAAACAAACTATAAATCCAAAAACAAATTGCGGCTACCACGTAGGAGAACATACACTTTTATGGAACTCCAGTAGGGCAATGAACATATTTTTATCAGTTTTTTACATTCATTGTCCTATTGGAGTTCTATTAAAGTGTATGTTCCCCTAAGTGGTGGCTGCACTTTTTTTTTTGGATTTAAAGATAAAAAGTTGTTAGCTTGGCTTTGCAGTACTAAAGTGTGTTTGGGTAAAGCAATTTAGAATACTTTACTGTCACTATTTTTATCACAATTTGCCATTTGAAATGTACACTCTCAAGTGGCTGTAATTGATATAAAGAGACCTTGGTGGATTATAATAACATTAGTTTGAGTGGTCTTTTGTGACGGAAATGTTCTAAAACGGGCAGTTTTACAATTGATTAGTAAACAGTATTTCACTTCTTACTGAAAGAATGTACAAGTTTGCATATTTAAATCTCACACACACACACACACACACACACACACACACACACACACACACACACACACACACACACACACACACACTTTATTTAGCAAAAAATATAATTTAAAACAATCAGAAAGGTGTATCCAAAAGAACACGTGCATGTATGCATAGTGCAAAAGAAATGTTTGTATGTTGGGGGGGGGGGGCATAGTTGAAAAACCATCCAGCTTGCAAGGTAGACTTAGTCTGCCACTGATCCCCTACCCAGGGAAGCACTGGGGAAGGGACATGAAATATGCTGACCAAGGAGGCAGTCAGCTCACTTATGCAAGGATTGTTCCCTCCAAGCAGCCCTGACCCTCCCCATAAATCATGAGTAATGGTTTCACTCTTCTACATCAAGGACATTGATCACCTAGTTTGCCTCCAGGTATGCATGACTCTTGCTACCTCCTTGGGACAAGTGAGTCAGCCATGCTCTTTCTTCACTCATCCTTCTGCCAAGCTCCTCTGGTGCTGCTAATCAACCCCACTATCTTGGCTCATAGTCAGGGCACCATCCCTTTGAACCATGGGGCCAGGCTCAAGATCCATATTTCCATGTCATATGAATTGCTTTATGCTGCCTCAAATTGTAACAGGAAAAGAACGGCTGATCGTCTGGAATATATATATCCTGCATTAGTTTACTAGCCAGTCTTTTCATAGCTGTGCAAATTGTCTGACAGCTTAAATATTTTCCCTTGGAAAGGTTAGGGATGTTGTCATAGAGGCTCACAGAAATTATCCCTCTCATGTTTTACTGCTTATTTAGAATATATTCTCAGGGATTCAGAAAGAATCCACCATTGGTGGTAAGAATTGTGGCCAAAAGAGGCTATTTCTTCAATTCTGAAAAATTAACTTCAGAGACATGTTAGCCACAATGAAGAAAGACCTCATTATGGGTTAATTTGTATGTCTGTGAATCATACTTGACTATCCCCCAGTGCGAACGAATACTTTCCTGTGGTAGTCAACACTGGCAGCACATGCATCATGTTGGCAGAGTCACCTCCCCTCCATTTACTCTACCACACACATGCACACACAAGCAAGTACACAAAGACAAACACACACACACACATTGACATACTTCGGACCTGTGCTTGACCAACATCTTCAATGTCACATTTTATTTTTGTTCCTGGCCTTGCAGATCAAGGATGTTTACAGTCAGTTGATAATGCCAGACATTAACGTTTCATTGTTCTTATTACTCATAAAGTACATTGTGATGCTAGCCCTACTAACTTTTCCAGTAATAGTTGAAATATTCTCCCTGGTGTTGTCTAGTGTTCCTCCTGTCTTTTTACAGAAGAGCTCCCATGGACACTCCCCCATCCCTCTCAGTTGCCCTGGATTTTATAACACGCTCTTCTGTTGCCACTTAAAGGTACCCAATTCCTTATAACTTACTGACTGTTGCATGATTGAATAATGCCAGAAATTACATTTTTTTACTTTTTATTAGGTAAAGATAATCCTGATCAGTTAGTGTAGTGAGTGAAAGCTGCTGCTTTTTGTGTCTGGGTTAAAGGTTTGAACCTTCCCCTGTCTTTTATTTTATTTTTGTAATTATCAAAGACTTGCATACTATTGGCGAAGTACCACTGATGTCTAGTGGTGATGCCCTGGGTTAACATGCTGTGGGTGTGTTGTGAAGGTACAGGGTTTGATTATTTTATTTTTAAGTGTCTTTAGGACATGCTATGTAGAGAGTATCCCTGGTGTCTAGTGTTACCCCTTCCCCTGCATCTTTGATGCTGCAAAACTTGTGCCTTATTAATTAGTAAGTGCCTTTAAGGCACAAAATAAAGAGTTAGCCTGGTGTTTAGTGTTTCCCCCTGCCAGCTGCTGATGGATGATAAATGTGTCACTTCTAGTCGCACTGCTACCAGTGGGTACAACTGTACCATATTCTGGTGCTACCAGTGGGTACAGCTGTACCATATTCTGGTGCTTTACCAGTGGGTACAACTGTACCATATTCTGGTGCTATACCAGTGGGTACAACTGTACCATATTCTGGTGCTATACCAGTGGGTACAACTGTACCATATTCTGGTGCTATACCAGTGGGTACAACTGTACCATATTCTGGTGCTATACCAGTGGGTACAACTGTACCATATTCTGGTGCTATACCAGTGGGTACAACTGTGCCATATTCTGGTGCTATACCAGTGGGTACAACTGTGCCATATTCTGGTGCTACCAGTGGGTACAACTGTACCATATTCTGGTGCAGGGCTACCAGACACACATGATGGAGGTAGGGCAGGAGTTATAGACCCAACTGTGACAGGCTGGTACCTAGATGTGCTGGGTCCTTCCTCTGGTGGTAGTGGTACTACTACCACTTGTAAGGATCCAACAGGCCCTGCTGGTGGGGAGGGTGCACATTGCTGTTCTGCTGCATAAAATAGTAAAAGAAATAGAGAAACAAAATAATAATAAAAATAAATGTATTTAATGGAGAAAAGATAGCAACAAGGGGGTTAGGGAGGGAGAAGTACATATATAACGAAAAACTGAAGATTATATTTTATTGTAAATTATACAGTTAAACAGTAAACGTATCACACCAAACAAAAATTAATAACTACTTTAGCAAACCCTTTAGCATATATAATTGAGAGAGGGAGCTAAACCAGCAGCCTCCATCCTGAATAGTCTGACAGATAAGAGAAATATCAAGATAAGTTATATAGACAAGCAAACAACTATCTGTAGTCATATATGCAGTATTTTGATGTTTCACACTGTTGTGCATATGCAAAGAATAAATGCTGGTTAGACATAATACATATTTTAGTCAAAGGTGCTATTCAAAGGAAACAAACTCTGTTTCGTATTTAAATATGCCATTCAAGTGCTAATAATGTTCATACATATATGCCCCATGCAATGCTGCACTTATATTAATTAGGCAGGAAAATAACTTTTAAATATTTTTAATGCCGACACAACATTTTTGGGTGGGTATCAAACCCAAAGACATCACCAGAGCCGTAACATCCTGATCCAATTATTCACCCCTACAAGGTGATACTTAACACTGAACAGGCCTACTGCTACCTTTGAGGTACTGTAATAATGGCAGAACTGGCAATGAAATATGGGAGTTATACATTTTTCATGAATGCCCAATTTTATTATTTATTTATTTGTTGCATTTGTTTACCAGGAAAGTCCACTGCGCCCATTTTCAGTAGAGGCCTGGGGAGAAAAGCTCCACATAAAAGTCACATTACAGAAATACAAATAACAAAAATGTAGCACTATTTACAGTTTTCTAGCAATTCCACTGCAGTTTTATGGTAGTCCATCGATGATATTAACATGTACTTTTGGTCATACAGATGCCATAAACATTACTGGTTGGGAGGCAGAAAAAACAGTAACATCGTATACAATTATTTACATGCATTTAAATCTGTGTAGGCAGTGTAGTAACATTCATAGGTATGGCCAATGCTAATACTGTCAATATTATAATGAGGACATCATGTCACACGTATCCTCAGCCTTTTACTCTCTGAGGTGCTTCAACTGTTATCTACTATTTGCTTCCATATCTTCAGGCATCATAATCATAAAGAGAGCACTGTGTAATATGCAGGCATGAAATGGTAGTGTAAATGGGAACCTAGCATATGTTATACTTACAGTAATGAAAATAGCTGAAGAGTATACCATAGATAATTTGAGGGGACCCACGCAAAGGATAAAGTATTTAGGAGCTGCCTCTGTCCATAGTAGTACAAGGTGCTGTCTTGGAGTAAATTTTCTGCTTACTATCCATAGATCTAAGTTGCACTTGAGTATAGACAGGGATGAACTTTGTTTTATGTTGATGGGGAGTCTGTTCCACAACAGTGGTATCCTCTGAGAGATATAGCTGTCCATCCAAACTATTCTGTTGATGTTCCAGACGAGGCTTAGATCCCTAGACTTAGTATTTCTGATGCCATTTGATTTGCTGATGTAAAGAAAATCGATCAGTAATGGTTTGGAATATGCTTTGTGTGCCCGACATGTCCATGAGTTGTTGCATGTTGTCTCTGCCCACACGGTACTGGTCTGCTATGTCAGTGTCATGAAGATCATGAAATGTTAAGTACGGTTAGATGACCCTGCACCTCCAGTAGGGAGGGACGTTTCTAGCTTGCAATCCAAATGAGTTCTTGGCCTCATCCCACTTTATTGCCTTTCATTTTCTAGTTATTTGCTCACAATACCTTGGTTCCTTTGCCAGTTTTCTCCAGTAAATTCCAGACCCACCTTTCTTATTTTCTGTAACCCTCCCTATTGGCGACATCTGCTTTCTCCATTCTTGTGTTTCTTAGAATACATTCTGCTACTTTATGATTATAACATTCTGTATGGTTATTATTCTCCTTAAATATCTGCATCACAAATCCCACTGTCATTATTTCATCAACTCCCCCTGCTTCATCATCATCCCTTTCCATTTTGACTTATAACCTTCTGCTTGTGTTATGTCTGTGTGCCTTAATTGTGTAGTTCTAAAGTATACCTTCAAATCAGGTAGTCCTAAATCACCTTGTTCTATTGGAAGGATCAGCTTATCCTGCTTAACTCTTGTCCTGTTCCCCTCCCAGATAAATTCATTCAGCTCTTTATTATTTGCTGTCCACAACTTCTCCTTTGGTTGATAAAAATATGCCTGACCCATATATAAAACTAAAGGTACCGAAAACACTTTCACTGCTTGTATCTTACTATCCATATCCACAAACAAGAATTTCCATTTTCACAGTTTTTATATTATCTTTTGTTTAGTCTCTTCCTACATATCCTTAGCTGCCATAGAAGAAGCCTTTTTAATCCATACTCCTAAATACTTCATTTTATTATGTATTGCTGAACCAATTCATGTGTGGGCACATAATTTACAGCTATGGTCTTTATCTTATCTTCATTAATTTTATATCTTAAAAAGACTTGAAACTATCTCAAAATGTTCCACATCACTAAGATGTTCTTTTCTGGATTTATCAGGTACAAAATAATATCATCTGCAAATAAAGCCAACTTTTCTTGATTACTGTATCAGTTATATCCTTGCATTTCTGAGTCCCTTATTTTCTTTGCTATTGGCTCTTAGTGTAAAGTAAATAACAAAGGGGAAAGATGACACCCATGCCTGGCTCCTCTGTTCAAACAAAACTTAGAGAGGAGCACTGCTACTTTAACTCTTGCCTCTGATCCTTCATACATCCTCCTAATTGTTCTTATTATTGTATCAGGGAATGCAAATACTTCCATTGCCCTATTCATAAAATCCCAATACTGTTTGGCGTCAGTCAATCACCATAAAAAACTGTAAGTTAGAACAGGAAGAGTAAATTGGCTTATAGCTTAGACTTTGTTCTTCGATGTTAGGGCTGTTTTCAGTATTAACTTGAGTATTCTAGAATATTCTTTACAGAGTTTTATTCGCATTTGTTCATGTTTTATTATTGATCCTTCAACAAATCCCAAATATTTATGCACTCCCTTCTACTCAAGTTCCTTTATCTCACATTCATGTTCCCAGACTGATATGTTTGGTGCTGCAGCTTTCCTGCTTTAAATGCTACTTTTGCACATTTATCAAGACCAAATGACATTCTTATATAATCTGAGAAAGTTTTGACCACTTCCAGTTGTGCTTTCAGCTCCTCATCTCATGAACTATACAGTTTTAAAATC
Source organism: Protopterus annectens (assembly GCF_019279795.1). Classification (NCBI taxonomy): domain Eukaryota; kingdom Metazoa; phylum Chordata; order Ceratodontiformes; family Protopteridae; genus Protopterus; species Protopterus annectens. The sequence goes on from NC_056730.1 coordinate 854,411,670, forward strand.
ATCCACAAAAAGAGGATGAGAAGTCTTTACACTTTGTAGTTGTCTGGGAGCCAAATTGTACACATGACCTAAACTATTAAGTAGACAGCTTAATGGGTTAAGGGCAACACAAAAGAGCAGCAGTGACAAAACGTCACCTTGGCATATCCCCCTTTGAATTTTTATCCTTGGGATAATAATTTGTCCTTTATCATGGCTTAACTGCAAAGTGGCTTGCCACTGTGTCGTAGTCACTGTAATATAGGGTGTATCTTGTACATCTGTAAGCACTCCTTTATCCATGAATGCGGAATGCTGCCAAATGCTTTTTTGTAAGCTATCTATTCCATGCTTGGTTTCTTCCCCTTTTTACAATTCTCCATTATGACTTTATTTCACAACAAATGATCCTTTCTTTCCATATGACTTTCTTTTGTTACCATTTTGTTCTATTGCCATGATTGTTCTTCTAAATGACTACAAACTCTGTCATTATCATTTCCAGTATGAAGTTTATACATCATTGGAAGGCAAGTTATTGGTCTATAGTGTTTAGGATAGCTTACACATTCACTCTTAAGGAGGAGTATAATTTTTCCTGTTAACTAGGTTGGTGTCTGTTACGGTGCACATATATGTAGTTCTTACTCAGGGCTAAATCTTCATGTAAAGATGTTAATACTTTTAGCCAGCCTGCATCTGGCCCTGGGGTTTCCCAGTTAGGAGCTTTTCTTAATTTTATTTTAATTTCTTTGGCCGTTATGTCATCCCATTTCATATCCTGTATATTTGAGCTGTTTACTGTTTCTTTTACTTCTTCTATCCATTCAGTGTCCTTGTTAAGTTCCACATGGTCTTCTTAGATATTTTTCCAAAATGTGTCAATTTCTTATTTTTTGGTGGTGTTTCTATTCCTTTTGCTTTCTCAATTTTCTATAAAACATTTTGGATCATCAATAAATTGGTATTTTGTACTTTTCCTTTGTATTTATCTGCATACCTTCTTACATTTTTCTGCCTATGCCAATATCTGTAGTTATTATTTGCAATAGTACACAATAGATCCTGCCCTGTTCTAATACTGTGAGTTTCTTTTATCACATCTATTTTTCTAAGTATTTCTGCTGATCTGTTTCCTCTTCTATAGTCACCTAACAGTGACACTTCTTGTCTTAACGGTTTTATAGTTTTCTCTAGTCAGTACTTCCATTATAGCATTTGATTTCTTCCCTTCCTTTCTCTTATTGCCCTGTATTTTTGTGGTAAACCTTTATCTGTTATTAATTTAGTGGCACAGTAGTATGTTATATTTACTTCTGTTCTATCACATGAATTTTTGTTAACAGTCTTAATTACTGTGTTCACTTGTTTTATCAGACTTCTAACATTTTCCGTCTTGTTGACTTTCTGTAATCTATTTCTTTCATCAATCTTCCCTTGCTGTGCAACTCCAACTGAACTTTGGTACTGGTTTCCTACTGAAGGCTCCTAAGTATCTTCATGTGGTAGTTGTATTTCTCTTCAATTATTTTCAGAGCTGATTTTTTGTGTTGATTAGTTCGGCTTTCTCCTTTGCATAAATATTACACCATATCAGATCTCTCTTTCTTTCCCATGTCCATGTTTCTTTTTTTATACCTTTTAAAAATCTCTAGGTTTGTTCTCTATATTTTTTCACTTCCTCGGTCACTGCTTTTTCCAAGCAGTCCAAGGTTTCTTGGTCTATATAATGTTTTTCATGAATCTGTTGTACTAATGAACACAAATTTGCATTTGAAGCTTTTGACAGTTTTTTCTTGTGCCAGAATTTTTCTTTCCTCTTATTTTCCTTTTCATCTTTTTTGAATATCTTCTATTTGGAAATTCTGGGCTTCTTGCATAATAATAATAACACTGCATAATTTCTTTCTAATTCTCAGTAGTCCACTATATCATCTTTATGTCTGTTTTTTGGATGTCAGTTTTGTGTGTTTTTTGGACTACTACTACCTTCTACAACAAGGGGACCATCCTCCAAATAAATGTGGCCTAACCCCACTGTATAAATTCTTCTGTGTCTTGAAGATTCTACGCTGTCATTTTTCCACTTGTGACACCAGTGCACCTACTAGGATTGGGAACTTCTTTTATCCTGGGAATTGTGCATCCAGCTGTCTTATTTTTAACCTACTTCTGTCCGTGATGTATGCTTTATAAAATACAGTCTATATATCGGTGTCATCTTGGTAAGACTTTGTAAAAACAGGGACTACCTCATGAAGGTACTCCCCAAGACTTGAGGGTGAATTTCATTTCCAGCAACAGTAGTCTCCTTTGCTTGCTGATTTTATCATTTCTCCATCCAGACCCCAAACATATATATATATATATGTGTGTGCATATGAAATAGGTATAGACGTGTCTGTGTGTGTCTGTGTCTGTCTGTGTGTGTCTGTGTGTGTGTGTGTGTGTGTGTGTGCGTCTGTGTGTGTGTGCGACTGTGTGTGCGACTGTGTGTGCGACTGTGTGTGCGACTGTGTGTGTGACTGTCTGTGTGACTGTCTGTCTGTGTGTGTCTCTGTGTGTGTGTGTGTGTGTGTGTGTGTGTGTGTGTCTGTCTCTATCTATCTGTGTGTGTCTGTCTCTGTTTGTGTCTGTGTGCATGCATGCGCACACACACACACACACACATATATATATATATATATATATATATATATATATATATATATATATAAAATATGCATAATACATATACACACACAGATATATTATATACATATATATATATATATATATATATGTCTTATACATATATTTATATATATGGACAGAGTTTTATCTGTGTGTGTGTGTGTGTGTGTGTGTGTGTGTGTGTGTGTGTGTGTGTGTGTTTGTGTGTGCGTGTGCATATGCATATATAACAGCAAAACTAAAACAGATATTTGCTGGTAAAAGAGATGCTTTCAAGCATTTTTCAAAGCTGATAGTTGAGTTGTACTTTATTAGCATGCAATGGCAGAGGCTACTTTGTAGGCTGTTTTACTTTATATTCGTTGCTGTGATTTTTTTTTTTAAATGAAAAGGTTTGACTCTGATAAGATGCACTGATAAGTAATTTTTTTATTTTATTGTGTTATTAAACAATGATGTGGTGAAGGAACTGAAAAAAAGACATTCCTGGGTGTTTAGAAAGGACCCCACTGCCCACATTAAGGGCTTTGGTAAAAAGGCCCAGTTTTTGTGATGCAGTGTTGTGTGATTCAGAGACACATTAACTGCAATGAGGAAAGACCTCGCATTGCCTAATTTACATGTCTTTAACTCCCTGTTAACTACAGCAAGTGTAGATCAACACCTTCCTACAGTGGCAGCCGATGCATTGTGTTAGCAGAGGTACCCCTTTATTCACTCTCCCACACAATTTACACATTCACACACACACACACACACACACACACACACACACACACACACACACACACACACACACACACACACACACACACACAGACACACACCACATACCCTATACCTGTCCCTGAGTAGTCAAAACATCCCTGATGTCTTCTTTTTTCTGCCCTCATAAATCACAGATGATTGCAGTCATTAATGCCAAGCATTAAAGCTTCACACTTCCTTCAGTAATGCATGGTAGTACAAAAGCTGTTATACTAGCAACTTTTTAAGTTTGCATTAAGAATAATTAAAATCTGTCCTTGATTTTGTGTAGCCATTAATG